>NC_044905.1:40490766-40748696 GCF_001633185.2 Quercus lobata | reverse complement strand
AACATTTAGATTAAAGTACTGATTTCAACATAGCATAAAGGCTGCACTAAGCAAGGTACAAACCATAAAGCCTACAAACTATGCATAAAACATTAACCCTAAAAGCTTACAAAAGCACATGGGTACAAAGAACAAAACATCCTGAATAACAGTTTACAAAACAACGTAAAGTGAAAACTTAAGCTGAAGAAGAATGTAAAGACACTCCCCCTTAGGTAAAGACACTCCCCCTTTTTGTCATGGAATAGGCTAGTCATCCTCTTCCAGCTTTCTCTGAATTTGATCCAATTGAGTTTGAAGAGAAGTAAACTTCATATCCCACCGAGTGCTTTGATGGTGTAGAGAAGCTGTGAGCCTAGACATCTTTGTATTCAACTCGTGGATAGAGGATACAATGCGACCAAGTTTCTCATCGAGGGAGAGAGTGCTAAACTGAGAGTCACTGTGAGATGCAGAAGTTTCTGGTTTGGCTCTCTTCCGACTATGTCCAATGCTTGCATTGAATGTACGCATGTTGATTGGACTTGGTTTGGACATAGGAGATTCATCAGCCATTGGATAAATTCCCTTGAGCTTCAAGATCCGTGAAATGAGACTGCAGAAAGGAATGCAGATCCGAGACTCAGTTCGAAGAACCGTTTTGCGCAGAACATGAAAGATATGAGCACAGATGTCTATTTCCACATCAGAGATTAGATCATGAAGAAACAAAGCCCGTCCGAGGTTCATATACCCAGTGCTGGATAAAGGGTACAAATTGTGAAACATTACAATTGTAAGCACTCTCAGTTTTGGAGAAAGAGAGGAAACACTGATGGATTTGCCATTTGGCGAGAACTCCAAGTCTTGACCAAGACTTTCTTTGAGAAGCTCCTCATCAGGACAGAGATCATCGTAAACCGGCGAATGTCGGAAAATGGGTCTGTTGATGTGAAGAATTTCAGCCAGATATGCAGGAGAGACAAAAAAGCTCTTTTTCCGAACCCAGCACTTAAGTTCATCTCCTTCCACAATTGCGTTAGCATAAAATTCTTTTAGCAACTCTTCATACGCGTCACCCGGATCAGAGAGAAGGTAATTCCAATCCTTGTGAGCAAACCATTTTGGAATGTCAGTGTCATGAAGTGAGGGCTGATCCAAAGCTCTCTCTAGTAATGGTTTGGCATGAAGAAAGAAATTCTCATAAGACTGATAGGCTGCATATGATCTGAACTTGTCGGGATCGAATCTCTTTGATGAAGAGCGAGTCCCTTTTGGTTGAGATGGGAAATCATCAACATCAATTACTGGTTCCTTCCCTTTGGAACTACCTCCTTTTACAGCAGCTTTCTTAAATGGTGACATGACCAGTCTGCAATATGAACAAGGGAAATGACATAACACAATCCAACAAGCTTTATTAGCAGTGGGTTAGTGGAAATATAGGGACAATGAAGAAACCCTAAAAGCTGGATGAAAATGGTCAGACAATATCAATGAGGGACACAAAAGACCCAAATTGAACTACACTGTAGAGGAAGACCAAAAAGAACCACATAATCAGCTGAAAAAGGACCCACATTCAACAACACATCAACAGGAAACCACACAGGATCATAGTGAAACACGACATCAACAGCAGATTAGACAAAAATGAGCTAACCCTAGCTTAGCACAAGATGAAGAACACAAAAAAAACACCCAAAATAAACTAGCTCAAAAACAGAAACACAAGTTTCCATAAGCTAAGCATGGACAAAGAGAAATAGTTGAGCTAAAAAACCCAGCACAAAATCACAATCAAATATGAAAGATCCAGAGGGAAAACCAATACAACAAGTAAAATAGAGTTCAAGATAGAAATATCATACCTGTTAGTCGACGATTTTGATCTGAAAAGAGGCAAACAATGGAGATCGAAAATGGAGACACGGTGTGATGGGTAAGATCAGATGAGAAAGACAATGAACAGTCACAAAAAGATCGAGGGAAAAAACAAAAAGTTTAAAACTGCCCCTGTATGACCAAAACACGCGATTTACGCGACTGAGACGAGTCGCCAAAAAGTCGCCAAATCAAGCCGCCAAAACAACCCAGGACGAAAATTTGGAAATTTTTCTAAGTGTTTTTCGCAATTGAAAGGTCTACCCGCGAGTGAGTCGCGAGCTGAGCGCCGAAAATCTCTGAGTGAACCTCGCGACTGGACCTTCCACTCGCGAACAAGTCGCCAAAAATGACCAGCGAACATGCGACTGAGGCACGCGACTGAACATAACCGCGACTGAGCCGCCAAAACAGGGCAAAACAGGAATTTTTGAAATTATCAGATTTTTCAAACAAAATACTTTCCAAAAACACCTAAAACACTCAAAAATCTTTTTGTGCTTGAATTAACACAGATTGAGCAGGTGAAAACACATTTCATCAAGTACAATCACACAAATGAATATGACATTTATTGAACATAAACTTGTGTGTTGTGTGTGGATATCAACAATGAGATAGTCCTTCGTCTAATGTGAAGCTTCAATGATCAATTCAACCAAAACATACACAATTAGCACTAGATCATGTGACCCATCTCAATTATAGAAATATGTATATATGACTTCCCACAAAACTTGATAACATGATTTGGAGCTTTACATTTGACTCCACTTTTAATCATAACATTTGATCTTTTTGATCTTTTGAGTCAATTACCTCTCATTGTGAGAGTGATATTTGATATTCCACTTTAATGAATAAGCCTTTGGCTTTTTGAATAAACATTCACTACAATATAAGGTCGCTTACCCTTTTTCCTAGTCAAATACTAGAATGTGCGACAGGCTTTTGCAGCTCAATATCTCTTTTCATTTGGAGATTTACATTTGGTGAGCTCTTTTTAGCAAAACAAAAATAAAGAGTGGGAAGATATATAGACACAAGTCTATGCATGTCTCAAGATCAACAAAAACATTCACTAATCATTCATGACAAGTTTGAAGATCTATTTACTACAATCACAAAGATTTCAAGATTTCTCCCACAGAGATATGAGTGCAAAGAAACAAGCAATGCTCGAAAACGCACAAAGTCATTAGCACAAAGGTACAAGGCAAAACAAGTTTTGAGACAAAAACTCAACAAAGTCAATCAAGCTTTCTGATTTTCTAATTTTTATGTGATTTTTGGATTTTTGACATAAAAGAAGAAAATGATTGAACAGACAAAGAAAGAAACAACAGAAATCACAGATGGACAAACAATAAACATGTTGCACAAAGAGCTAACAAAGAAGTGTGTGCCTCAACACAAGCCAACTTATCATATTAAAAGTATGTGAAGCACACAACACACAAGGGAGTCAAGGAATTGTACCAACACCAATGGTCTTACGGAGTGATTCAAACCGTGGACCATCGAGAGGCTTGGTGAAGATGTCCGCCTTTTGATTGTCGGTGTGTATGAACTCAAGACACACAACTCTTTCCTCTACCAAATCCTGAATGAAATGGTAACGTATCTCTATGTGTTTAGATTTTGAATGCTGGACAGGATTCTTGGAAAGGTTGATGGCACTGGTGTTGTCACAGAAGACACACATCGTTTCTTGAGGAATTCCATAGTCATGAAGTAATTTTTTCATCCAAAGGAGCTGAGTGCAGCAACTTCCAGCAGCGATATATTCTACTTCTGCAGTAGATAGAGAAACTGAATTCTGCTTCTTGCTCATCCATGAGACAAGGTTGTTACCAAGATAGAAACAGCCGCCTGAAGTGCTTTTCCGATCGTCTACACTGCCAGCCCAGTCAGCATCTGAATACCCAGCAAGACAAGCATTTGAGTCTTTTGAATACCACAGACCATAGTTTGCAGTACCATTCACATATCGAATGATTCGCTTAGCAGCAGTCAGATGGGATTCCTTCGGATTAGCTTGGTACCTGGCACAAACGCCCACACTAAAAGCAATGTCCGGTCTGCTGGTTGTAAGGTAGAGCAAACTCCCTATAATGCTCCTATACAATGTAGGACTTACTTCAACTCCCGACGAATCCACATTCAGTTTAGTGGAAGAGCTCATGGGGGTGGAGGCATGTTTTTTGGAGTCTAGTCCAAACTTCTTGACAATGTTTCTGGCATACTTCTCTTGAGATACAAATATACCCTCCTTCTGTTGTTTGACTTGAAGACCCAAGAAAAATGTGAGCTCCCCCACCATACTCATCTCAAACTCCTTTTTCATCTCCTCAGAAAATTCAGTAGCACGATCTTCGATGGTTGCCCCAAACACTATATCATCAACATAGACTTGTGCCACAAGGAGATAATCTTCATCATTTTTGACAAACAGAGTTCGATCGGCATACCCTCTCTTGAAACCTCTATCTAGAAGATAATGTGTAAGACGATCGTACCAGGCTCTAGGCGCTTGTTTTAAGCCATAAAGGGCTTTCTTCAATCTTAATACATGATCTGGAAAATGAGGATCCTCAAATCCTTTTGGTTGCTCAACAAATACTTCTTCATTTAGATATCCATTCAGAAATGCGCACTTTACATCCATTTGATAAAGTTTGAAATTCAAGGTGTACGCAATGGACATGAGGATTCGAATGGATTCGAGTCTTGCCACCGGAGCAAAAGATTCATCAAAATCCACTCCTTCTACTTGAGTGTATCCTTGAGCTACTAACCGAGATTTGTTTCGGATTATCTCTTCATCTTCATCAGTTTTGTTCTTAAAAATCCATTTTGTCCCTATAACATGAATGTTCTCAGGCCGTGGAGCAAGTTCCCACACATCATTCCTCACAAACTGATTCAGCTCTTCATGCATTGACTCAACCCAATTCTCATCTTGAAGAGCCTCTTCAACCCTTTTTGGTTCAAACTGTGCAAGATAGCAGTGATATGTGACATGATTAGCTAGCAGAATGTTTCCTTTCCTGAGGCGAAGACCGTCATCAAGAGATCCTATGATGTTTCTTTCCGGATGATTCTTGATAACTCTTGAAGATGGCCTTTTTGAAGTGGAAACTTCCTCACTACGAGAGATAGGAGGATGAATTTCAGGAGGAGTAAGAGGGCTTGATGTTCTAGACATCGATCTCGTTTCCATTCTTTGGTTGATTGGAGTCGATTCTACTTCTGGTATAGGTTCTTCACCTTCTATATTCAAAGCTTCTACCTCAACATCTGACTCTTTGGTGCTCGGCCCTTCTACATCATCAATCATTTCCACCTTAGGTAAGGCATCATCAATCTTGACATTTATGGACTCCATCACAGTCTTTGTTCTCTTGTTAAACACTCTATACGCTCGACTTGTAGTAGAGTAGCCAAGAAAAATACCCTCATCACTTCTCGCATCAAACTTCCCAAGATTCTCTCGATCATTTAGGATATAGCATTTACTTCCAAACACCCGAAAATACTTCACTTTTGGCTTCTTCCCATTCCATATCTCATAGGCAGTCTTCTTTGTACCAACTCGAAAGAAAATCCTATTGCCAATGTGACACGAGGTGTTGACAGCTTCTCCCCAAAATTTTTGAGGTATTTGCTTGTTAAGCAACATGACTCTTGCCATCTCCTGAATCACACGATTTTTTCTTTCTACCACTCCATTTTGTTGTGGAGTTTTGGGAGTTGAAAATTCTCTCTTAATTCCATTCTTCTCACAGAAGGACTCGAATCTTGCATTCTCAAATTCCCTCCCATGATCACTTCTAACTTTGGCTATTGGAACCCCTTTTTCATTTTGTAGTTTCTTGCACAGAATCTCCAACCTCTCACAAGCTTCTGATTTTTCTCTAAGGAATTCAACCCAGGTGTATCTTGAGTAGTCGTCCACAATAACCATAATGTATCTCTTCCCCCCTAGGCTTTCAGTTCTGGTAGGCCCCATTAGATCAACATGAAGTAACTCCAAGCACCGAGAGGTGGCTATCACATTCACCTTGTGATGACTTGCCTTAGTTTGCTTCCCCATTTGACACGCACCACAAACGGACTTCTTCACTTTTCCAAACTTAGGAAGTCCCTCGACTGCTTCTAGTTTGGAGACTTTTGATACTTGTTTAAAGTTGGCATGTCCAAATCTATGATGCCACAGCTCTAACATATCCACACGAGCACTTCTACACGATATGGGTGTCATGGGAACTATTCCATAACAGTTATCTGTAGTCCGATTTCCTTCCAAAACCTGAATCCCCTCTTCATTGATGATCACACATCCCTTCTTAGAGAATTGTACCAGAAAATCATCATCACAAATTTGAGTGATGCTCAGCAAATTCGCCTTCAGCCCTTTTATGTACAGCACATCTTTCAACAGCGGCAAACCAGGTATCTCAATGGTTCCTTTGCCTAGGACTTGAGCATGACTTCCATCACCGAAGGTCACATAATCACCAACCTTTTCTTTGAGTGTCTTAAACAGAGACTTATCCCCTGTCATATGGCGAGAACACCCACTGTCAAGATACCACAAACATGCATTAAACACCTTCAATGAAGTATGCACAAATAGGTTCACATGTGACAGACATTCTTGACCTTCAAACACGAACTCATCATCAGTTTTCATGCTTCTTTCAGATTGATTTTTCATTTTCAGATTCTCAATCATCTCACACAACGTTCTATTCTTTCTTTTATATTTCTTAATCAATGATTTAGATTCAGATATGCTACTATGTAAGACATGATTCTGACTTTCAAGATATTCCAGCATGTGAACAAATACTCTAGCATGTTTCATAGTTTTTAACAACTCTACAAGATCATCAGTAAGACACCTTTCAGACATATGCATAGAGTCATTTTCACAAACACTTAAGCTACAATTCAGCATGGTATAAACCAAAACAATCAACCACAACACAGGGGTCTAGGATCACACTTAGGTAATAAAACTACAACAAGTGTACCCGCTCTGATACCAATTGAAAGTTCAAAAACGTGTAGAAAACACCTTTGAACGTTTAGACCCCCAAATAACAACTTAATCAATTCAAGCAATATGTCAAACAACTAGTGTGCGGAAACTTAACATATGCTATAATACGAAATTGATTAAATACTATCTAAGCCATAACAGATTAAAATCCACAGCAGATAAATGAAAAGGCAAAGATAGAGAGGAAGGAAGATGCAAACACAAAGACAACACGCGATGTGTTATCGAAGAGGAAACCGAAGCCCTCGGCGTAAAACCTCTCCGCCGCCCTCCAAGCGGTAAGCAATCCACTAGAAAATACAGTTGGGATACAAGGACAGCAATAGACCCTCCAAGCCTAATCTACCCAGTGCACCTAAGCCCTCCAAGCTTCTTGCTCCAACGAGGTTGCGCCGAACCTTTTTCTTTTCTAGCTTCCCGGATTCCGCTACTAGACCATAGTATCAACCAATGAAGATTGGTTCCTTCCTAACTGCTTCGCAGAAATCCAAACGACTGTCTCACAGTGATGATGATGGTGAGAACCAGGTTTGGTATAATGCCTCTCAAGGATTTAACAATGGAGAGGAAGAGAGTTGAGGAATTTTGAAGAGATTCTAAGGTAGAGATTGTGGGTGAAACAATCTGGTTTTTCTTTAGGGTTTCTCTCTCAAAATTCTCTCTGGAAGCTCTCTTTCAATCGTGGGTAAAAGGGGTATTTATACTGGAGTGGAGAGGAATGTGAAACGTCAGGTTTTTACAAAACAGGGGTGGCTCGCGGCTTGACCTCGCGGCTTGACCAAGTCGCGAGTTCCAGTCGCGAGATAACCGTATGGCCAGTTGTCCTGTTTTGTCCTGTAGTGCTCCAGCTAGCATGACTGTTCATCTTCCAGCATGCTTGGCACGTGTGCTGCTTCTGGCGGCTTGCAGCCGCGAGTCACCCGCGAGTCCCAGCCGCGAGTCTCTGTTTTCTTGCACACTTTTGAGCAATCTTCACTCTATCTCACTCACTACCCTTACATCAAACCCACCTAAATACAGGGTTACTAAATGCTGAATTACAAGCAAATTTGGCACGGAATAAAGCCAATTAGATGGTTGAATAAATTCAACCTTACAAAACTGTCCTATAGAATATATGTCCTATCTATTTCACTAAAAGCATGAATTTGTTCTAACACATCTGAAATCTCCTTCAAGCGAGATTCCTACAACCCAATTGATGCCAGCAACTGTGAGTTGGCAAACTCCGTAATCAAATCCCTAATTCACAGTTCATGACAAGAGTGTAACACTCAATAGAGCATGGCAGCTATCCACAATGGGTTTCCTTGGCAATGAATTAATTATGGACTATAAAAGGAGAACCATGACTATCTCTAAAAATAATGCCTAAACCTGCATAATAGATGGCTTTGAAAAAAGGCCAGTGTCATGTCTAGTTTTAAGATGAGGAGAAACAAGAGCTACAATTGTTGGGCTCACTTAATATTTTAGCTTATGTTTTTTAGCACAATAAAGTTTAAAGATATTTTGAGCTGGTATACAATTAAAGTTATTTTGGTAATAAGTGGGACAAGAATAAGTTGTCATCGGGAAAAAAGAGTATTAGTTTTGTATTTATCCTTATTTGTGAGTATTAAATATTTATCCTTATCAATTCCTTTTGAATGGTTCAATAATCTTCTCTTGCTCAAGGCTACATTTCGTCTTTCCTTGATTGGCTCTTTATTCACCTCCTTAAAGAAAAGTTCTAATTTCATACAACATTGTAAATTTCAAGTAGAAAAATAGCAAGCATATCTTTGGAAGTCTATATTCAATATCTAAATAGGCTAGAGTTCATTGATCTTTAAAATAGAATTACAAAACCTTATACGAAAAACATATTAGTCCAACAACAAATGACAATGCACACTTCGATGCAATGTGCATTCCTTGTATAGCCAAAATAAAATAAACAAACAGCTACTCAAAAACAAAGCAGGATTGCAATAGCATATTTGCTACACTTTTTTTTTGTTGCACAAAGCCATAATTAAGACATGTTTTTTTGTTTGGATAAAATTGCCCACCTATAATTTAAATACATACAATATTATAAGTCCTCTGTTTGTTCTTTGTATAGTACTTCAATTATTAAAGGAAATACATAATTTTTCATTGGGATAAGTTAAAAATTAAATATGTAGAATTCGGGACCTTATTTCTTACAATTGGTGAATATATGCAATACCTACAATGTAACAACTGCTCCAATAACAAAGTGTGAAATAATCTAAAAAATAAACATACACACACAAGCTTCGACTGACAACTAACTTGTCAAACCCTAAAAACATTCATGACCCATTTCCTAAAAACATTCATGCATTTATGGTCAACAACTAAACAACTCCAACTCTCAATAATCATGACCAACCACAACCAATCAAATTTGGAAAAAAGAAACCATTTTCCAATATACTTTTTTCATGATAAACAAAGAAAAGAAAAGTTGTGATCTCTCTCCATAATTTGCTCTCCAATTTATTATACCAATGACATATATTCAAGCAAAGACAATGTCTTGAGGGACCAAATAGGATCTGTGACACCAAGTGGGTAGAGATTGTCTATGGCATTGTCATTTATAAACATGATTTTGAAATCCGGACCGTTCAAAGAATCGTAAAAAGGAGAGATTTAAGGTTTTTAAAGTCGAACGGAGGTTGAACCATGATGACATCATAATTAATTTAATAATTATTTTTAAAAAATAGATTAAATTAGTAAAAATATAAAAAATGACTATAATAATTCAAATAAATATAAATATCTATATTTCAAAATTTTTTATATATCATAATTTTCATTAGACAAATAAGTAATATTAAATCAAAAGCAAACATAAATAAATATTGAGTATCTCAATCAATGGATATAAATAAATAAATAATATATATATATATATGAAATTAATATACTTAAACTTTTTATTAGAGTTTAATATTCTACTACTTTTTATGCAAGTCTTTATTTAAATTATCTTAAATTATGTCTAGCCCATTTGATTACCCAATAATTTTTTATTATGCCCAACCCCATTGATCACTTATGAAATTTAAAAAAAATAAAAATACAAAAACTGAAGAGGGGTAGACATTGGTTTGTCTGCCCATTAAAAACTGATTTAAGTAAAAACACAATCCTAAGAAAATGCAGCGAGAGCGAGAGAGACAGAGACAATCTCATGGTTTGACAGTTGTTGATACCCATTTTCGCGACACATTTCGTACAAGCCCGATTCAAACAAGCCTGACTTTCTTGTGAGCTCAATTCATGTATTATATTATATTTTATTCTTTTAAGCATGACTCAAGCCCATGCAACTTATGGAGAAATTGAGAAAGTGTGGTTTAGAGGGTATGGGTCGGTTCTTTTCGGACCTTTTACATGAGCTTAGCCCATGCGTGCTACCAAGTGGACAAGGGACACTGGTAGTAACTCAGGCTCATGGAGGAAGTCTTGTATCCGAAATTTCTACCCCAAAACAGCTTTTATGCTCTGTGTGATTGTGGCCCAAAGTTTCTGCCTAAACCCTTTTTTTTCCTTTAAACATAGTTGGCTCCCCATTGGCTAACTCCATTTGCTAACCCTCACTTAGGTGGGCCTCCCAATGGTTTGAAATTTTTGACCAAAGGCAACCAATTAAGAGCAAACCCACTTTATTTCTAAAATCATGCTAAAAGCATACCAAACTCTTCTCTAAACAAAAGCAACCCAAGCCAAACCATCAAATTAGTATCATAAGGGATAAAAGCCTCTTCCACTACTCAAAAACCAGTCATTAGCAACACCCCAAACTCTATATAAAACTCTCTTCAGCTCAAAAAGAGGGGCAGCCACGTTTTACCCACAAACTTGAAACTTCAGAGCAAAACTCCATTCATCCAGTCAACAATCTCACAATTCCAGAGCTTAGGGGTGGAAATATAGGTACAGGGGAACCTTTCCTCTCTTCCTTACGACCTCCCTCAATTTCCTTTTCTGGGTGACTATGGGTCGAAGTTTTAGACCTGTTGAACTACGTTTTCCTTATAGAGCTGAAACTTGAGAGCAAAAACCCACGAAGCCAGGAAACATTTTCACAATTCTGAACATTAGGGGTGGAAATATGGGTACAGGAGAACCTTCCCTCTCTTCCTCATGACCTCCCTCAATTTCCTCTTCTGTGTGACTGTGGGTCGAAATTTCAGACCTGTTATGTTTTTATGCTTTTTCTGCACTTTCATTATTAGCATTTTGATTCTTTCTTGTCAAAGCACCATTAGCCTTTGTTTTCTATACATTGTGAATTTTGGGCTTGATTCTCCATTAATAAACACTTTTAAAGAACCCAAAGGGAGATTTGGGTCGTTTTCGCATTTTCGGCACTTATTGCAAAAACGTCCCCGACAACAGCATCTCATGGTGGTTGAAGTTTCAACAATGGCTGTAAGTAGCCATAATATATATATGTGTGTATATATATATATATATATATATATATGATCTGAACCTGTGAGAATTGAATTACAGATTGTTCAAGCACTTCTTTAACGTTGACAACGCTTTGGTTTGGAGGTTGAAGGGCTTTGATTCTAAAAGCTTTTGGTTTTTTTTTTTGGCATGTTTGTTTGCAAAGAACCCCGCAACAAAATATCCATGGCTTTAAATATGATAATTTTGTGGGGGCTTATTAGTGGGAAGAATTAGATTCTGCATTGGTATAGGTTAGGCTGATAGGCTCTTTATCTATGGAGAAAGAGAGATTGCAGATATATATATATATATATATATATATATATAGAAAAATAGAGCAGTGGGTGTTCTATTTCCAATAGGCAACGATTGAATGTTTTGAAAAACCTATTGATCAGGATTAGGAAGAATCACCATTAATCAAGAGACAGATTTGAAGAAGGTCTGAATTAATGCTCAATTAGTTGAAAGAATAGCAAAATGTTAATTACAAAAGGAAGAGATAATGCGTACTAAGTAAGGATTCTGATTTTTTTGGCAAAGTGGCAATTGAACAGGTATGAAGAAGTGATTCGAAGGAGATGAAGAGACCAAGGAGGGAAGAGAGAGAGAGAGTTTGGTGTTAAAAAGGTGAAATTCTGAAGTTTTGAAAGCGTAAAAGACAAGAAGAGCAAAAGTAGAAGGAGGGGAGACACAAAGAGATTAGCATTAAAGACAACATTAACAACATTAACGTAAGATTGGGCTTTATGGTGTAGATAGGGTTGGAAATCATTTCTTTTTAATAGTATTTTAAAATTATGAGAAATATTTAGAAAATGTATTTTAAAATTATGGGAAAAATTTAGAAAAGAGAAGGGTAATGACATGGCTACTGATGTGGCTCAATGGGAGCGTAACAACATTAAATGCTAAGCTTTGACTTTTAGTAATATATAGATATATAAATTTTTGGTTTTGACAAGAAAAGAAGCCACACAAAACACAGCTAAAAATGCTAAAACGGGCAGGCATATACCTAGGCAAAATTAAAGAGTCTATAGATTTATGCCAATCAATATACCACATCCATTAAATCAAATCCAAGGTAATGTTTCCAAATGACTCACTAGAAAAACATTATAATACTTCTCATAAAAAAGATTACAAAGACAGACCATAGTCATCACTTCCCAAGCACCAAACTTTTGGTTCCAAGCATATTTCCCATGACTCTTAATACTTTGTAATATTGCTTCACTACAACCAATCATTTTGGCATGTCAGTAAATGCTAGATTGTTTGTATAAAAGTAAAGAAGATTTGACAAAATAATATGACATACCAAGATAATTAGAGACCCTGATCGATGAGATAATCACCAAGCCTTTCGACAATCATGTTACACTGACCAGGAGTCATTGGTTCATCATAGATACCAATGATCAAGGCCTGACTAGTCTTCTTAACGGTAACACCTCCAGGACCCTGAAATTGTGGTGAGAAAGTCTTAGAATACAACAATATGATACTTTTATTTTATTTTTTTATTATTATTATTTTATATCGGTAACAATATGATACTCATCAAAAAAAGAAAATAAAAAATCAGGGAGAAAACGTAAAGGGCCGCAGCTAAACAGTTCAATAATAACTGTATCCAGCTTCCAAAGAAAGCCCTCTCTTCCACCCTCCTCTTTCTCCTGATAGTATACTTTCTGATGAAGTCGAGTACATAAAGGTGCAGGCAAATTAAATGTTTAATGGTGACATAGGCATGTACTTAGCCATGCATCAACTACTTGAGGAAGCAGTAATGATATGCTAAGTGATCCAACTCTGGGGCTTTGACCAATACAAGAGAGGAACTTTTCAGCATTTTGATATTCATACTTCCAAGTTGAACTAAAACAAATTCAAATAGATATGTAAGTGGTCTAACTTTGGGGCTTTGACCAATTCAAGGAAGGAACATTTCAGCATTTTGATCTTCATACTTCCAAGTTGAACTTAAACAAATAAATATGCTCACTACTCTGCATAAGCACCTTAAACCTACTTCTCAAAACGATAGTCAAATTAAAATTAGTTTTGAGCTCATCACCTTCTTCCCTCGAATGACAGCTCCCGGCTCGCCTTGGATCACCATATACTTTGTGCCTCCAAGGTACAATCCAGTTGGAGCAAGTGACCCAGGTTGAGCAAAGTCATTCATAATGCCAGTTATTTCTTCAGGCTTGAACTAATAAATCAACAGGGACACAAAAGAAAAAAAAAAACGTATGGTTAAATCAGAAAAGAAGCACCAATATACAAGGCATCAAAGGATGTGATTGTGATGAGGAAAACATGTGCGTTCAGGGTAATAACACATGCTTTAGAATCTATGAAACCAAAAAAAAGAATAATAGTTTCTATCCCAATAATTACAATCAATACTAGTAACTTTAGTCGGTTTCGAAACTTTACAATTGGATAAAATTTTCCTTCAAACCGGCCATGTGGAAATTTAAAATATCATCCATATGTGCTTTTAGTCACATGACCATATGTGCTTTTAGTCACATGACCTATCTAACACTATCAGTCATGTGACTCGTTTAAATGACTTAATGGATCATGCGATGTGACAAAAATGACACAAGGACAATCATTTGAATGGTTACGTTATAAGCCAAAAGAAGATTCCTGCAACCTGGTTTGGAGGAAAACTTTTGTCCTGTGCAATTTAGCAATTCACATTTTTGCAGCCCCGAATTTAAGCACCAAAGACGACGCCACAAGGCAAGCAAAAGAAAATGCCATAGGAAAGAGCCCTTCTTTCTCATGCATCCAACACAATTGAGCTAAGACTTAATTGGCTCAAGCCCTTGCAAACCATTTATCTACAAATGCTCAAACTAATTTTACAAAAACAGATTTTTTTGAGAAACTCAATATATGTATTCTTTTTTTTTTTGAGAGCAAACACAATTTCATTCAAATAGAAACAGAAAAGAGAATCCAAGTACAAAGCCTCTAAGGCCGGTGGTGGTGACATACTAACCAAACATTAACAAAAATAAAGGAACAATTGCCCTCCTCGTTAGCTTATAACCACTGTTTTGACTTCTTGATCAAATAATAAAAGAACATAATTCCAAAAAGCTTTTTCGAAAAATAATTATAATAAAAGACCAAAATTTTAATAACTGAAAAAAAAAAATGATCAGATCGGGGAATTAGGCATGAAGCCCATCAAACCATATAAAACAATCTACAAACATCAAGAGAAAAAAGAAAAAGAAAAAAAGAGGAGGACCTGAGGGAAAGTAGAGCTCTGGGCCCAAACGCTGCCGTCGTGGCCGATGATGGCTGCGGCGGCGAGGTGATTGCCTTCGATTTCGCACATGAGATGATCATCGACGTAGGTTTGCCACGACATCTTCTTCTTCTTCTTCTTCTTCTTCTACTTTGTACGTCTGAGATTGTTTTTCTTATCTCTGTTGCTTTGGAGATTTTTTATGTTGTTGTAGTTTGTGAGTTTGTCTTTAAATTTCGGTGGCTTTTGTTGTCTGCTAAGGAATCTACTGTAATAATAATAATAATAAGCTTTTAGGCAAAATCTGTGTGGTCTTCTGTAGTCTAGCACCAGTAGTAAAAGCAGTAGCGTTGAAACCACGGTGATTTTTGTTTCTAAAATAATGATAATTTTCTAAATTTATCGGGCAAGATTTTGGTACAGTATTTAGGTACTATTACTTAAATTTATTTTTTAAAATTCAATCATATAGATTTTTCTTATGGGATGGAAGTGTATTTTTTTAGTTAAACAGCTACATAGCTGAATCTTAAGAAAAGAACATAGAGAACTGCACTTAAGGTGTTGTAACTAAGTTTTTGTTGGAGATATTACACAACGTAATAATGGAAGAGCAAGATTAACATAAAATACAAGTAGAAAAGAGAAAAATTAGAGGTACTATATTGTTTTCCTTAAACAATATTTGCCCCCATACTTTTGTTGCTAAAAAGTTATCGCAAATTTGTCTTCAAGATACAACCAAGATGTTGGGTTCTACAAATAGCAATTATAGAGAATGACCACAAGATTTCTTATGTTTTTTGTGTGTTTTTTTCAAGTGAACATAAGCCTCTATTTATACCCATAGAGTCATGTTTCATGAAAAGACACGTATAGAGAGTTAGTTATTTTTTAAGTGAACATAAACCTCTATTCATGAAAAGGCACATATGTTTCATGAAAAGATACGTACAGAGAGTTAGTTATTTTTCAAGTGAACATAAACCTCTATTCATGAAAAGGCACGTATCTTTTATGAAAATGCATGTATGGAGAGTTAGTTATTTTTTCATAAAACGGTTAACAAAGATTGAAACCTCTTCAATCTTTCTGAACAGTCACCAGAAAATTCTATAGAAAATTCTAGAAAAGTTCAGAAAATTCAGATTTTGGAATTTTCACTTTATGAAACCATATTCTCCAAACTCAAATATCATTATTACAACCTATCTTTGTATATACCTATATATACAACAATCCCCCACTAGGTTGTAATAATATATGTCTCATTTGATTGATATCCTATCATGCATAATGGAAGGTGTCTTTCAACTTAAACCTCCCTTTAGTGTAATTGCTTAAGAAATCAACAGAGTTAATGGTGGCTTGGTGCTTAAACCAAAACTCTTATGTGTTGAAATCGGAAACAACACATACATGAGAATATCCACAACACATTTAGAAATCCAAGTTGTTAGCACTATTATGGTTTTGTGTTCTTCCCGGTTTAGTGAACATTTACAAGAATAAACCCTTTTACTCTTGCTAGAAGCGGCACCACTCTTATGTTCACAAAGGTGAAGTTCCTTCTTATGTCTCTGTTACACAGACATTTATAATTTATGAACTTCATTAAGAGTTAAAAACTCATCCTCAATTTCATCGTAACAATCTGCACTAATCCATCCTGAATGAAACACAAATTTAGTGCTCTTACTAACCACGTATCAATAGCTTGTTGTTACCCTTTAAACCTCTTAGATTTAATTAGTTCGAGGTTGGATTCCCACTATTGGTGATTCTCTTAAAATAAGGATTTTAGTCTCATTCCAATGGATGTTAACCTTACCAAGTCTTGAGACACACTTTGGTAAAAGACCTATTTTATATATAGAATTACGTAGGCAATGAACTAGTCCAACCACACTTGACTTGCCTTACGTATTCTTGTCAATTTTAAGTCTAAGTTCACATTGTATGCAACTCATGTATACTATACACATTGTGGTTTCACAATTACAGTACGAGGAATGGCTTACTATGGTCGTGGCCATGACACTTTATTAAAACTTTAGCCATTTTCTTCCTTGCCCGTTACCATTATTATCAGTGCTCTCAATTTAATTCTATGATAGAGTAAGATATACACCTTATTTCTTTAATGCTTACACATAGCACCCCTACATTTAGTGATTATCTAACTAGACATAGATATTATTACTCACATCAATAATAGAATTAAACTTGAATATTCCATAGAATAGATATTCATCACAATTAAGTACTTTTTAGTGATCAACCTCAAGTTTTAGAAATTTTGAAAGTCTATATACAGTGAAGGCAATGTGTAATTTAGTTCCATACATGATACGCAACATGTACTTAATTCACTAGCAAACTCAAGCTATGCATCTACCCTTCCCGTAATTTCTTTATTTATTATTGGAATCAGAGTATCTTTGCCTCTTTAAAAATAAGGGAAATTACACTTTACCTACCTATGGTTTTCTCAAAAAACACTTTACCCATCTGTGGTTTAAAAAATGACACTTTGCCTACCTGTGGTCTAATTTGTTAACCAAACGTTTACCCACCTCTGTCCTACCGTTACTCTTACACTATTCCACTCAAAAAAACAATAACAATTGAATCAAAACACTTTTCTGAGAAAGAAAAAAAAAAGCTTCCTTTTACCCGTACACCCCTGTTCGAGATTGTGATCCACTCCATCAAGATCAACCTGTGAAACTCTCAGCATCAAGAGAAGAAGGCAGTCCTATCAAAACCCATGTGAAGGATATTGAAGATTTTCTCTCTTGATTTAAACAACAGGTACGCTTTTGATAGTTAGGGTTCTTGATTTCTTTTTCAAAAATTGCTGGTAGATTTTTTTTATTATTCATTGTTGGTAGGTTACTTGATAGATTGCTGTAGATTACTTGATTTCTTGGTTCCTATTGCACCACATAAACCAAACATTCATAAGCTCCTTCATATTTGTCTTGTTAATTAGTCAAAGACTAATTATTGAATTGCTTTCTCATAAGGCTCTTGCATTTTGCTTTCTCATAAGGCTCTTGCATTGGTCTATTTGCAGTTGTTGTCATCTTCTGAGAGCAAATTTGGAAGGACTGAATTGGGTAACATTATATTTACTAAAATTAACCTGGTAAGTCAAGTCTATGATTTCCTTGCTGGTTTTGTTATCAGTATTTATTTTCTTCATTTTACATATCAGATCAGTGGAATGGAACAGACCAGCTTTTTATTTTAGCAATCTTCAAAGGTAGTCCTGAATCTACTTATATGAAGTAATGAGATAGGAAGCTTCTAAATGATTTCAGTGATAGGTCATAAAAAGTTTTGATGCATGGTCAGAACAATATCCTAATGTTTTTGCCTTTTGTTAATCTAAATTTAGAAGGTAACTAGTGCATTATAATGCATCTTTTGCAATGTTGCTATGGCAATATCAAGTTTTATGCCTCTATGTGGATGCCCTTGTGAAAGGGGCTTTTGTTGTTACCCCATCATTTAAATCTAAAGATGCATATTCTAATGGGATTTTTTTTTTCCAAATTGCAGTAATTTCAGTGAAGGTTTCTTGAGCAACTTATGTAATGTATTCATCAAGTGGCACTTATTCTACAACAACTCATTTTTACCAATGCTTCAAAGGGAAAAGTCAGCTAGGCAAATGGAAGAAAAAACTACTAAGAGGGAAATAAAAGCTTGTGAACAATATGTAGAAGCTAGGGAGAAAGCAATGAAGGCAAGAGATAGTGAGAGATTGTGCAAGCTTGCACTAGTGGTGTCATGGGGATTTTTTGTGTTTGTAATGTTGGTTTTTTGTTTTGCTTTACGTCAACAAAACAGAATTTAAGAGATTTAGGTCTAGCATGATGGTTATGTGTTTGTTTTGTTGAGGTTGGCTGGATCAGTGTGTAAGTTGTATTGTTTTGTAGGTTGAATGCTCAAATGGTCATTTTGGTTGTTGTAATATAACAACTTTGGTAATAGAATCACCTGATTTGATTGTTGGCAATAAATTGATGGTATTTGTAAATTGATGGCACTCAACTATCATAACCAAACATTTTGGAATGTTCATAACAGTACAATATTGACACTTCCAATATCAGCTAACAACAAAGCCACTCTGTCACTACCTGGCATATTGCCAAAACTTGATAAATGCAATATATGACCAAAATATAAGTGATTCTTCCATATCAGCTAACAACACAGTCACTCTGTGACTACTTGGCACATTGCCAAAACCTGATATATGCAATATATGGCTAAAATATTAATAATTCTTCCATAACAGCTAACAACACAACCAATCTGTCATTACCTAGCACATTGCCAAAAGCTAATATATTACCAAAATATTAATCATTCTATCATAAATGACACATGCCAAAAAATAACACAACAATATATTACCAAAATATTAAAACCTTTCCACCTTAATAACAAGATTACAACCAAAAGTAAAAATATTGTTTGACAAAGACAGAAACACATCTCCTAACCAAAACATAAAACATTGATTTTGGCACTTGACCATTTAAACTACTAATTATACTAGGTATGTGGACCACAAAAAAAAAACAAAACATCTCATCTAGCTTCCTTCTAGTTTGTTGGTCATCATGTACTGCTCTTCCCACCAACCGGTTGAAACTTTGATGGTCTTGATGTTCTGCCCTTACCACCTACTACCTTGGATTTTGTAGCACTTGATATATTGCCCTTCCCTCTAGTACCCAAAGTAGTACCTCCACCATTTATTTGTCTAGCTACACCAGCAACAACAGATGCACCAACCACACTAGTTACACCAGCAACACCACTTCTTGGCTACAAAATCATAATCATAGACAAGTTAATTGATGGTAAGGTAAAACGAAAAATTATATAAATAAAGCTACAATACCTGGGATGATGATGGTCTAGAATCCCATGTCTCTCTAGGTGCATGAAAGTTTGGTTGACTGGATGAAGAGTACCAATAGGCCCTAGAGGCAGCTTGTGGAGTTGAAGCTCTGTTAGTTGGTTGTGAGGATGAAGGCTGAGATCTAGAGGTGTTAGCAAAAGGTTGATATGCAGGTTGGGATGCAGGTTGAGGTCTTGCCTCAGTAACATTCTTCTTGTTCCTACTTGCAGAATTAACTCCCTGTGCATATATCACAGCAGTACAAGTTACAAACATATGACAACAATAATGACAGCTTACAAACATATGAAGTAAGAAACGAAGTGACTAGGGTTGAACTCTAAATATACTTACAACTTTATCCTTTTGAAGCCTCTATCTCCTCTGCCATGTAATCTCACCAGTAATGATAGTTTTGCAACCTCTTGAATTGTGCCCTTCTCTATGACACTTCCCACATTTGATAGTCTTGTTCATTCTAGATGCCCTCTTCTATAGATACCCACCTTCTCTAGGTTCTTAAAAATAGCAGTAATGCCATGTTTGCAAGGCAGTCCAGTTAAATCCCATATCCTACAGCTACATGTCCTATTTGTCAAATTAACCACATGCCTTTCACGGTCATTATCAACTTCATACATGAACCGACTAGATGGAGTAGCACAAAAAGGTATACTCTCTTGTTTCAACTTCTTTAACTTGTCTTGAATATTTGGACACACTTTCCCAACATACTTCTCTATACCTTTCCTCTTTTTATAGAGGTTGGTCATTAGCCTAACTCTAATCCACTCTAACATTGCTAAGATGGGCTTATCCCTAGCCTTCAAAATCATGGAATTGAATGATTCACTAAGATTGTTGGCTAAACAATCACTTAATGCCCTGCAAGTAAAATAAGACTTAGACCATTGGGCAGGGTTGATGTCAGCAAGATACTCCCCAGCCTTAGGGTCTAGATCCTTTAATTCTTGCATTCTCTTCTCAAACTCCTTAATAGTTGTGGTTCCAGCACATCTTCATAATGCATCCTTCAACTCTAACCCCTTGTGGTCAACTTTGAAGTTATTGTAGATATGCTTCACACAGTACCTATGCTCCACAGTTGGAAACAACATCTCAATTGCAGGTATAAGTCCCTGTTTCACATAGAATTCAATAGAAAACAATATTAGTATGACATTGCTTTTACTATGGCTTTTTTGTTCCTAATAGAAAAGTGATTTGTATACCAGATAATATTCCTACAGTAAAATCATGGTGGGCAAAACCATTGGGTAGGGTTGGTCATTCCTACTTGCAGAATAATATAAGTATGGCAATGCATATTTTTTATTTGATAAGTTAAAAACAATATTAGTAATATGAATAATGAAAAACATGCATGTATTACTGAAGTGAACATACAAAGTTTATACCTTTTGCCTATCACTGATAAAGACAAAATTTAGTTCATCTGGATTCCCAATATCATCTGAAAACTGTTGAAGGAACCAAACCCAAGAGTTCTTGTTCTCTTGTTCAACCACAGCCAAAGCAACTGGAAAAATATTATCATTTCCATCCCTAGCTGTGGTAGCTAGTACTTGCCCACCAAATCTTCCTTTTAGGTGGCACCCATCCAATCCTATGATTGGTCTACACCCTCCAAGAAACCAACCTTCTGTGCATTATACCTTATATACATCCTCCTAAATTTTGGTTGGGAATTTTCATTCTCCATCTCAGTTTGCAAAATAACCCTACTTCCCACATCATTCAACCTTATCATCTCTGCATAGTCTCTTAGCTTCCCATATTGCAACTGCTCATCCCCAGTAATCAAATCAATGGCTTTCCTCTTAGACCTATACACTTGACTCATACTTATGTCAACCTTAAGTTTATCCTTCACATGGTGTTGCACACCCTCTACAATCCAATTAGGGTTCTTGCTAAAATCCTGCATGTACTTCTTAGCAATATATGCTGATGTTACTTGGCTGTTTTGGAGGGTTCTAGGGCAGGTGCACTCAGGTATCCATGTCTTTATTTGGAAGGTCAACTCCCCACTAACTTTAGATGCATAACACCTCCACCCACACTTGTTCTTGCAATAGACAGATATCTTCTCTTTCTCATTCAATTTGAACTAGATATCCATAGGTTTATGTATAGCATATTCCCTCAATGCCTCCCTAAACACCTTAGCATTAGGAAACTTCATTCCCTTACACGGCTTTGGTTTTTTCATTCTAGTTTGAACATTAAAAACCTTCTCTATTGAACCAGAAGCTGGTTCATCATCATCAGACCCTACCAAACTTTCCATGTCATCCTTAACAGGTGGTTTAAGCCAATCATTTTCATCCACACCATCAATTTCCCTAGCATTAATGCTTTGTGAGGCCTCAATAGCTGCTGCATTACTCCTTTGTGGGGTTGCAGTCTCCCTAAATACATCGTCATTAAAATCTAGCCCTTCTAGCCCTTCCTCCAACCAATCAAAATCCATATTATCATTTTGCTCAGTTTCTAGCACTTCATCTCCTTCACCATCCACATTCACTTCTTCATTTTCATCCACTTCATTTTCAACAGCAAGTGGCTGCTCACCACCTTCCACATATAATACCAACCTATCTGTAGGCCATGCTATGTGAATTTCACACATATACAACACCTTAGCATCCCTAGTTATCATTCTTAAGCCTTCCTCTAAATTACCTCCAGGAATTAGGTAATGATATGTACTTGTACGGGATGCACCATACTTCTCACACAGTCCTTGTGTTTTGAAAAAACTTAGACAATCAGGGTCAACATCTTCATATGCTATGTTGCCACCTATATATTCTAGGTTTGGGTTCCACACAAACTTGCCACCATAATTAATCTCAATAGTCAACTTCAAATCTGCCATCTGCATAAAAATAAAAGCTTAAATAAAAATGTTATTTGACAAAAGAATAAAACACAAACATAGCAGAAACTGACAAAAGTGTTTATTCTGTTTTTGAGAGACAACCACATGAGAATGGACCACAAAGTCCACATTTACACTTTTTTTTCTCGATACAAAAAGATTCGTAGGGTCCACACAGAACACAACACAGTAAAGGACCAAACCACTAGCAACTTTTAGCTCATTAAACAATATATAAATTTCAACAGTTGAAATTTTCTACAGGTTCCTAATGGAATATGCATATTAAAAAAAAAAAAAAATCTTTGTTTTGTATTTGGGAGGTAACCACATGGAAATGGACCAATGTCTTTTTTTATTATTATATAAATTGGAAAATTCTACAAGAAAACAGCTGCAAATAGACCAGTGCAAGAGCCTTATGAGAAAGCAATTCAGTAATTGATCTTTGACTTATTAACAAGAAAAATATGAAGGAGCTTATGAATGTTTGGTTTACGTGGTGCAATAGGAACCAAGAAATCAAGTAATCTACTAGTAATCTATCAAGTAACCTACTAGCAATGAATAAAAAAAAAATCTACCAGCAATTTTTGAAAAAGAAATCAAGAACCCTAACTATCAAAATCATACCTGTTGTTTAAATCAAGAGAGAAAATCTTCAATATCCTTCACATGGGTTTTGATAGGACTGCCTTCTTCTCTTGATGCTGAGAGTTTCATGGGTTGATGTTGATGGAGTGGATCACAATCTCGAACAGGGGTGTACGGGTAAAAGGAAGCTTTTTTTTTTTCCTCTCAGGAAAGTGTTTTGATTCAATTGCTATTGTTTTTTTGGGTGGAATAGTGTTAGAGTAACGGCAAGACAGAGGTGGGTAAACGTTTGGTTAACAGATTAGACCACAGGTAGGCAAAGTGTCATTTTTTTAAACCACAAGTGGGTAAAATGTTTTTTGAGCAAACTACAAGTGGGTAAAGTGTAATTTCCCCTTAAAAATATTAAAATTTAAGAAGCAAGTTCTCAACACTAATCTCAACACAATGAGATTACTCAAATCTCAACAAAATGAGATATCATAAATCTCAAAATGAGATTAATATAGTGCTCATCTCCACTATATTTCTTTACTTGATTCCCATTCATAAAAGATTTTCATTTAATTAATTAAGGAAGTACAAACCCATAGGTCTTTCAAGAAAACTTCCTTACCAAGATCACTTTTTAAGAAAGTCCCTTCACATCTATATGATGCATACTCAAATTATATGTGGAGACACAATCCAATATTTCATTATTAATCCTTGAATGTTCAATTAATGAACTCACTTGTACTCTCTTTATTTCATGAAGACGTACTTTCAAAATAGGATCACAAAATGTGCTTGTTTAAACTTGAGACATCTACCACACATAGCAGAATTTAATCACAATGAATTTAACATCCCTCAATATTAATTCTCAACACCTTTATCAAGCATATCTTTGATGCACATTAGCATTCTTATGAGTCCATGACCATGACTCGTTTAAGGGTTATACCCCACACTTTCTTGGATGTCATAATTCTACAAACTGAGTTTTTAAACCCCATAATTTGGGTTCTCAACCATTCCAAAACTTACATATATAAACATTATAATTACATATTTCAAAATGTAATAATAGAATATAGTGAATTTCTTTAAAATTATATGAATGATTTTAAAGATATCAAACTAATAACACAAATAGTTACTAGTGTATAGATATCAAAAATCTATCTTTTTCCCTTTATTTCAAACCTTTTACTATTAACCTTAGACCAAAAGATTTTATATCTTATTCTAATACCCACTCATTATTAATAGCTTTTACAATAGAAAGCTACATCTTTTTAGAAGCACAAATCTTTCTCAAACTTTAAGATCACTTCCCTCAAAGAATACCATGGGTATTTAATTGGACTACACTTTTATTACCTTTAACAAGGTAAACAAGAGCTTCACATGAAATAAAATTTGGATTAAAATCCCTTTTATTTCTTACACTTTGACTCCACCTATGTTCACATTAAGTGGTATTTAAATTTTCAATACCACTTAATGTGATATTTAACATTGGAGTCATTTACTCGTGTTTAAGTAGGTATTGGGATATCCTTGAAATCATCTTTGAATTTAAACTCAATAAATTCAATATCCTTTGATTTCGCTTTTATATTAGACATTAAGTCTAATAAACTACATACCCTCGAATTTACTTAAAACCTACATATACACTTTATATAGCTCTTTGACTAATTAGTCCTCTTTGGTCTATCATTTACAAAAGGTTAAACCCCCCTACATTTCAAAATGCTAAGCATTTGGTCACTTTCTCATTTCATAACACATATGAAATACATTTGAGATGAAACTCTATTATGCATATAACATACACTAAGCAAAGTTTCTTCCCATTGATCAGATAGGAACTTAGCTGATTGCACTCAAGTTTATGGCATTCACCATATCAAATAGAGTTCTCTCTTTTGACCAAACAATTTTATTAGGGTATATAAGAGATTGCACTTTGCTGTATTATGACATGTTCCTCACAAATAATAATATATATTTAGAAATATTCGTCATTTCAAGTTAATACACCATTCAATTCAAATCATCATGCTTATATAAATTATATCATGCTTTGACCTAAATTTCAAGAATTTGAAATTTAAAAGTCTCAATCTATCATGCCACAAATAAAGAATCAGCAATATAAGCACAACCAAAACATATTGATAAATAACACTCAGATAATAGCATATCCATTGCCTACTAATATCCCATTCTTGGACAAGACCATTCTTAAATAACAAATTGGCTGTTCTTGATATTAGGCACACGAAAATATAGTATTGGTCAAGAGAGCTTCTTGCCAAAACTCAATTTCACTTGAACAATGCACGTTCCATGAACTTTTGCCTTATTGTGGATGTCCACAAGCACCTTTAGTTCTATGGAAGACTCCTCATAAGTCTTGAATTGTGCCTTATAGATGCACACATGCAACATTGCACCTAAATCAAAACACCAATCAGAAGGATTTGTAATTACAACCATATGAAATATAGTGATCTTTATTACATACATCACTTGCCATAGCAATAATGTCCTTAATGACAATTGCTTCATTGGCATTTCCATCTTCATCCTTCTTATTCTTTAAGAACTTACATTCTCAAATGTAATGGTCTTTTTTTCCACAAAGGAAACATGACATTCTAATTGTCATTGTTGGGATCCTTAGAGTTGTTCTTCTAAAATGATTCACACTCTTATTCACATTCAAATGTTTATTGTTCTTACTAGAACTTCCAATTTTAACATTGTTCACATTCACTTTAGAATTGGTGTTAGATACACCTCTAATCGGATTTTCCTCTTCAATTCAGTGATGATCTTCTGACATGTTCCTTAATGTCTTCACATAGTTTAGAAAATCACTTAGGAAATATTCATATACTCTATCACTTTAAGAGTTTAAATTCCCATCCTTTAAATTTTCTACTTCACTTTATAACATTTAAACATGTTAAAATTTCATTCTTATATCTCAATTCAAATAAATTCGCAACACATGCAAATATTCTAACAAAGAAACTCATCAATCAATTTGAAATTCAAATTGCCCATGAACAAGAAATTCGTACCTTCAATGTTCAAACTATGAACATGGCTTTTAATGCATTCACAATGTGAAAGAATCATCATCTTGTCTTGCCAACAAAGAAACTTGTTTCTTCAAGCCTTATTCCATTGAATCTTCTTGTTCCATTGAATCTTCTTTATGATCGATTCATCATTTGAACAACTCTTCAAATCCAAGCCAATTACTCTTTCTACTATGTAAAATTGGTTCCATCAAAATTATCCAATTTCACCAAACCATGGTTCAATATCTTTAAAGTTGTACCATCATTTACTCCTTATCTTGTGGTCAAATATTGTCTAAGATTGTTGGGATATTACACAAAGTAATAATGGAAAAACAAGATTAACATAAAAGACAAACAGAAAATAGATAACTTGGAAGCACTATATCGTTTTCCTTAGACAATATTTGCCCCCCATACTTTTGTTGCTAAAAGGTTATCGCAAATTTGTCCCAAGGATACAACCAAGATGTTGGGTTCTACAGATAGTAATTTTGGAGAATGACCACAGGATTTCTTGTGTTTCTTGTGTTTTTTTAAAGTAAACATAAGCCTCTATTTATACCCATAGGGTTATGTTTCATGAAAAGACACGTATGGAGAGTTAGTTATTTTTCAAGTGAACATAAGTCTCTATTCATGAAAAGGCACGTATGTCTCATGAAAAGACACATATAGAGAGTTAGTTATTTTTCAAGTGAACATAAGCCTTTATTCATGAAAAGACACATATCTTTCATGAAAAGGCATGTATGGATAGTTAGTTATTTGTTCATAAAATGGTTAATAAAGATTGAAACCTCTTCAACCTTTTTGAACAGTTACCAGAAAATTCTAGAAAATACCAAAAAATTCAGATTTTCGAATTTTCACTTAGAAAATTCCAGAACTTGAATTTTCACTATATGAAACCATGTTCTCCAAACTCAAACATCATTATTACAACCTATCCTTATATATACCTATATATACAATAGTTTTGTCCTTACAAAAATATCCCCTCCTTTTTTTCATATAGACAAAGTTTATCCCTATATTGGTTTGATGGAAGGGAAATGAAGAAGAATAGAGAAAATGAATAAGAGCATTTACAGTGATGCTACTATAAATTATAGTATTTAACAACTCAAATATTATTTTATTTGTTTTAATACCCCACTTATATCAAATACCAATGGTTCTATTTTTTTTTATCACTTTATTTAAATATTCTTTCTTTAATCTTCCTCATTGTCTCTTCCTCTTTCTTCCTCTTTGTTTCTCTCTATTCTATTGAAGAACCAACAAACCCACACCCACCACCACCGCTAACAAACCCAAAGCCACCACCACTGCCACCCACAACCTCATAAATTGAAACCCCCAAAAAAAAACCAAATCACAAGCCCACAACCTCCATAAATCACCACCCAGACATCACAACCACCTATCCAACCCAGCCACAGCTCCGCCGAACTAACCATAACCCCATTGAACCCAAAAAAACCCTCAACTCAGAAAACCTAACCTAGCAAAACCCACTGCTCCTTTGGATCCAACCTAGCCACCAACACACAAATGCCAACGGCGACGATTGAAACCTACCAACAGCGTGACAATTGCCACAAATGGAACCCACCAAGGCGACAGCCGCAACAAAAAAAACCCACAAATTCAAAGATAGGAAGAACCAAGAAGGGGAGAGAGAGAGAGAGAGAGAGAGAGAGAGAGAGAGAGCAATATTTTAATGAGAAAAAGAGATGTCCATGGAATAAAGAATATTATTTTTTATAACTTTTGTGCTATAATAGACCGCCGTAGATGGCAGCTTACCATAGCTCAATTGCTAAAAAAATTAACAATAACACCACCAATATAGCTCTATTTTTGTGGTGTTGGTTGTTGTTGTTGTTGTTGTTGTTTTTTTTTTTTTTTTTTTTTTTTGAGAAACTTGTGGTGTTGGTTGTTAAAAATAGCAATATAGTAATATGAGAGCATCATTGTGAATGCTTTAAGGGGGAAGGAAAAAATGTGGGCCAAAGTGATAGGTTTCTTAACAAATTTAGCCCAAGTGCTTCTCACATGAACAATAATGTGAGCTATCAAATCCTAACAAAGCTTCTTCTCCACAAAAAAAAAAAAAAAAAAAAAAAAAAAAAAAAAAAAAAACCGAAGTAGATGTAAAATCTAAATTCGAAAGAAAATACCCAATTCGAATCTAATTTTTTTTTACCTGAAGCAAAAACGGGTTGACTTGTGACTCAACCTTTTTTTTTTGCGGACCAAGCCAAACCTACATGTCTAACTAGCAACCTAACTTTTCTTAATTTCATTTTATTTTTTGGTAAAAAATAAATTTTAATTAAGACATGATTGATTTACTTTTTTGTTTTGGGTTTTACAATGTCATGTAATTATTATATTTTTTTTATAAGAAAATCAAGTTTTTTAATGTTTTTTGGATAACATTGTTGATACCGTATTTGTCCGTCTCAGTTTGTGTGCTAAAATCTTATTTTTCATAAAAATTGCGATAATTACCTTTTTAATCTCAGGGCTATGGGAATGTTTTAAAAGGATGGAATTTAGCTCAATTGGACGGTGGATTATCTTGTTTTTCATGTTCAAGGTTAAAATGACCAAAATACTCATGTTGGCCAATCTTCAACAGGGTTGATCGATAGTCAAACTAAGTCAAATTTTTTCCCAAATGATAATTTTCATCCTTCTATGCCAAAATTAATTTCTAACCAATGTCTAAAAACTTGGCCAAGTTTTACCGTGGTTAACCCACATTTTGACCCCATTTTTTATCGAAAAAATCCAACTGTTTTGATTAGGATAATCTCTAGCCCGTGTCGTAGATAATTCAATTCCCTTTAGTTTAATAGATCACGGGCCCATATCAGACTTAAAATGAGCAAGATGTCATGAAAGAACGAAAAACGTCCTTGTTTATTAAAATTAGGTAAAGGCGAGAGCCCTTTTTAGCTAGAAAATCCGCACACACATTGGCCTCCCTAAAGCTGTGGTTGATCTTCAAGACTGGGATCTGAGTCATGAGTTGTCTGCAATCATCAAGAATTGGTACAAAGTTAGCATAGGAGCCATCATTATTAGAAAGCAAAATAACAACTTTAGCATCAATATCCAATTCAACAACTTGTAAATGGAGCTAGAGAAGAGCATAAGGCTAGGCCATCTCTAATGACCCAAAGTTCAGCTTGCATGCTGTTGGTTCGTTCAATAGCTTTGATAAACCATTTAACCTAGTTCCCATGGTGGTTCTTGATAATCCCCCTACCACCTGCAAGCCCTGAGCTACCAAGAGCAGAACTGCCTGTGTTCAAATTGAACCAATTAAAGGGAAGGGCTTCCCATCTCACAGGGATGGAGGTAAGGGGTCTAACTGATTGCTAATTTGACACACAAAAGGAGAACTCAATTATTTTTATATACAAAATCTTTAGAAGGGAAGGAACAACATTGCCATTTTGAAAACAACATCTATTTCTTTAGAGCCAGATGCTCCATATTGTAGACACTTCATTTTGTATCTAGTTAATAAACTTTAGTCCCTAGTCCCCATGATGAGCTAGACATGTCTACAAAAGATAATTGAAGTTATTTTAATAGTTTGGAAGTAATCACAACTCAAAAGTACTTAAATTGCTTTGAAAATGATGCTGAAAATGACATTTGCTCACTATTTTTACATAATTTTTTATCCACAAAACATTTTTGAGTGAGGTTTATTTCTTTGGAAATTAGACATCCTAGGCTTCAATTTGAACACAAATTTTGCCTCATTTGGATTTATATCGAGTGAGTTATGGCTGTTTGAATTTGAGCCATCTGAGGAGTTGAAATTAGGGTTTTGGGGGAGCATCTGGGTTCTAGAAGTTCAGTTTAGGGGTCTAAAACATCATTCTTTGATGTGGGCCAGTCTTTAGACCCTTGGGAACATCCAAAGACGTCTAAAAGGCCCTGAAAACCTTAGTTTAAACATATAAATACAACCTTATGCCTCCAAACTCAAACTCTAGCTAGAAAGAGTGCCATTTTGCTTTCTAAATCCTATTTCCTCTCTGAAAAACCCTAGGGCAAAAGTTAGCACATTTTTTACAGAGATTCAAAACCTTTTTCTAGCACAAAACTAAGGCAGAAACTTGTTCTTAGTGGGATTTCTCTAAAACCTTTTTATTAATTTTTTTTTCTTGAGTTGTGATTACCTATAAACTATTGAATCCTTTGATTTACTTGATATCTTATTGAATCTTGTTGTGTAGACACTAAGGGGCCAGTTAAATATCAATCAAGTAGTGTTTTATAAGCAAGGAGACTTCACAGCTCTTCCTTAATTTGGATCTTTTATAACTTGTGTCTTTGTTATTCTTATTTGATTTATATGTTATACATGCTTAGAAATATGATTTGATTTATTTGATTTTGACTTCTTGTGTCTCGCCATATTTTGATTGGAGATTTGAGTGGTTGGATATATTGATGAACATGTTTTGATGTGTTAAGTGTTGGTTTTGTTTGTTGTTAGATCCAATGCATGTTTAAGAATAGTTTTTGTTTTGTTTATCTTTAATATATTTGTTGTTAGTTTAAGTTGTTTAGTTTTGTATTAGAAGTATGCTAGGGTTTGTTAAATTGCTATTTTGTTTGTTGTTCTGAAATTGTGTTTCTAGGCGTATATGCATGCACAAGCTCCATGCATGCATACGCATACTCCGAGTATGCGTATGCATACAGTTGGGATGCGCATGCATACTCGTGCCTAGAAATGTAGATTTAGGGTTCTTACTATTTTGTATATTTCGATTAGTTTTAATCATGTGTTTAGGTTTTGTTATGTCTAGTTTTCACATGTTTAGGTCTAGGGTTAGTAGAATAACATGTTTCGCATGTTTTGATTATTGAATTGATAATTAGGGTTTATGTCTTTGATGAATCACATGAACATGCATTGATGCATAAGTGCTGAGATGTTATGGTGCAGCGAGATAAATGAAGATAAGTCATGCATATAAATATGAACATGCATCTTTGAATACGATGATTGGTCTCCTTGATTGATGAATACCATGATGCTAGGTTTGAATGATTGAATATACTTGATGATTAATGCCTTGTTGATGTTTTTGCCTTATGATATAATTGCTACCCTTATCTTCAAAGTTGTACCATCATTTACTCCTTATCTTGTGGTCAAATATTGTCTAAGATTGTTGGGATATTACACAAAGTAATAATGGAAAAACAAGATTAACATAAAAGACAAACATAAAATAGATAACTTAGAAGCACTATATCGTTTTCCTTAGACAATATTTGCCCCACATACTTTTGTTGCTAAAAGGTTATCGCAAATTTGTCCCTAGGATACAACCAAGATGTTGGGTTCTACAGATAGTAATTTTGGAGAATGACCCCAGGATTTCTTGTGTTTCTTGTGTTTTTTTTAAAGTAAACATAAGCCTCTATTTATACCCATAGGGTTATGTTTCATGAAAAGACACGTATGGAGAGTTAGTTATTTTTCAAGTGAACATAAGTCTCTATTCATGAAAAGGCACGTATGTCTCATGAAAAGACACATATAGAGAGTTAGTTATTTTTCAAGTGAACATAAGCCTTTATTCATGAAAAGACACATATCTTTCATGAAAAGGCATGTATGGATAGTTACTTATTTGTTCATAAAATGGTTTATAAAGATTGAAACCTCTTCAACCTTTTTGAACAGTTACCAGAAAATTCTAGAAAATACCAAAAAATTCAGATTTTCGAATTTTCACTTAGAAAATTCCAGAACTTGAATTTTCACTATATGAAACCATGTTCTCCAAACTCAAACATCATTATTACAACCTATCCTTATATATACCTATATATACAATAGTTTTGTCCTTACAAAAATATCCCCTCCTTTTTTTCATATAGACAAAGTTTATCCCTATATTGGTTTGATGGAAGGGAAATGAAGAAGAATAGAGAAAATGAATAAGAGCATTTACAGTGATGCTACTATAAATTATAGTATTTAACAACTCAAATATTATTTTATTTGTTTTAATACCCCACTTATATCAAATACCAATAGTTCTATTTTTTTTTATCACTTTATTTAAATATTCTTTCTTTAGTCTTCCTCATTGTCTCTTCCTCTTTCTTCCTCTTTGTTTCTCTCTCTTCTATTGAAGAACCAACAAACCCACACCCACCACCACCGCTAGCAAACCCAAAGCCACCACCACTGCCACCCACAACCTTCTCCGCTGTGGTCCACTCGGCTGAGGTGTACTCCCCCCATTGTGCTTACACATATGCCCATTAGAAAGAAAGAATCCCAACCAAAAAGATTATTTGGGAGAGAAGAAGAGAGGCAATTCTTAGAATTACCCTCCCAAGATAGGACATTTTACCCAACTGAGTTCATCCTTAGTGGGGTAGATCTTCACCAATTTCTACTTACTCCAACTCTCTCTTTCTGTAGCAAAAAATAGTCGTGCACAGTTAATATTTGTACTTATATTAAATTTAAAGGCTCATTAATATATAACAAGCAAAATATTAATAAATTTTTTGAGAGAAAATATTAATCTTTTTTTGAAGACAAGCAAAATATTATTAAAACGTAATATATGTTCAAAAATAAATGCTAATCTGAATGGTTCTATTGTAGAAGGAAACAACTTGGTAATTAGATAGTCAGCCAAAGTTCTTTTTTTTTTTTTTTTTTTTTTTTTTTTTTTTTTTTTGAGAAACCAGACTATTAAGCCTGGGCTTTTATTCAACTGAAAGGAATACATCAATGAACATCAAAGGAAACTAATGGGGCAATGTCCTCTGGTAAGGATTCCAACCAGACCTGGGTACCCCGAATAGTTTTAGCTTTTTTGGCTAAAGAATTAGCCACAACATTACAATTCGATTCATCTGATTTTACAAATACCAAGTATAATGGTAGGCTCGAATTTGTCCATCAACTATGACCTCACACCACAAATAAGCTCTATTTACTCATCGATCTCCTCATGTGTAAGAAACTATTAAACAAAAGAGAATTTAGAAAATAAAAAAGTAGAGATAGTGAAAAACGAATAAAGAAAAGTACATTCTACAAAATACAATTGCTAATAGTAATAATGGACATAAATTAAAAATCAAACTAATTAAACATAGAAAGCATACTATTGCCCTAATATAGATCCTAAAATGAAATTGACTATTTAGTAAAAAAGATTGGTAGAGTAGAGGTCAGGGATTTATATACATGAACATCATTCCTATTATGCTAGTACACTTTCAGAAAAAAAGTATTGCAGTGACTAGTGATTATCACCAGGAAATTTCAGCCACATTGACGAAAGGAAAACATTGTACTATGGAGGTAATCTAATTCATACCAAGCTATGGGGTTTTCATCCATATATTCCCAAATCAACAGTAAAAATTCCATAGTATAGTTTGTATTATAGAACACATGATGAAATAATTGACAAAACGCTTTTTTATGTTTTACCCTTTTTTTAGGAGGAAGTCTTAATTATTTTTATTTCAATAGTTGGAAGAGGGGAATTTAAATTTTGAATGTTTCTTTCTATTAAAAATACTATAGCATACCAATTGAGCTATAAAATTTTGAACATTAAAAAATAAATAAAAATGTCTTAATCACTACTCACTAGGCAAAAACATGACCTCCCCCAACACCCCCCACCACTTTTGTATTTTTTTTTTTCCTCAACTTAGGCCAACTAAAGAAGGATTCGCTGCCCATCATTATCCTAAAAAGTAAAAACGATGGTTTGATCGGATATTCCACCTTATAATTAAGGCTATTATAATATGTGCGGATGTCAACTTGTGATGCCTCTGGTCCAACTGTTTCCAGAAAAATCATCCGCTTTACGCTTCCAAGGCCCAAAAAGAATAAGAAATCTCTATAACCGTCAACTACTAATTCATATCATTCTTGCAGAAATTTTAATCACCATTCAAATTTATTTATTATAATAAAAAAAATTCCACTGGGCGGCGATGGCGCATTCTGCAAGTGGATCGATAGGCTTTAGAGATAGTGCTTCTACACTATTAATTTCAATGGCGGGGTAATCTTTGTAAAAGAAAACGAAAAAAAAAAAAAAAAAAGCCCATTGAATAAAAATCACTGATTCAGAAAGATGTCCATGGGATCATGCATGTAAAGCACGATTCTAGGATTAAAAGCCAAACTCCATTAAAACTGCAGTTGCAAAATGCCTACTACAAATCTGGCGTGAATTCAAGATTTATCAGCAATTTAATACAATACCTTCTTTCTATTCCCAAAACAGTGAAAGACCACCAATATATTTCTGCCAGATAGACTAATTTGCCTTTTATTTTACATTTTATACAGAAAATATACATCCTAGAACGTAGATTTGATCTTAGCAATAGGGCCAAATTATAATGATGACAAAAGTAGCTTGAGGATATGCTGAGAGCATAATAAGACAAGTGGTCCGGGTGTTCATTCATTGTTCCCCAGGGGACACCTAGTTTATTCAAAGCACAAATTGCCAAAACACAAATTAAGTAGTACCGAGTTTCGAGAGTTATATATTTGTATACATATAAGATGCTCATCTACCATCGATTTCAGCATAATCCCAACATCAATTCATTTTGCTCATTTTACAGACATTCAGAAATGATGATAAAAGTAACAATGAGAGACAGACCACAAAAATCCAGAAGGATTACACGAAAAATCTATAATAAAAAAATATCAAAGTTAATGCAATTCAAACAACAAAACAACAAAACAACTGTTTTAGTTCTCACATGGTTATTGTTTGCGACAACTTCACTGCCAGTTTAAGGCTTTCAAATGAAGAAGAGGGTGCAAACTTGGGACTGAAATCAAAAGGAAAGAAAACAAAAGAAAAGAGACAACAGTTGTTTGTACCCCCCACAAGAAATACTCAAATAATTATAGAAGAGTTTGGCCTACAGGCCCTGATCAACAAGGTAATCTCCCAACCTCTCAACAACCATGTTGCACTGTCCTGGTGTCACAGGCTCTTCATAGATGCCGAAAACTAGAGCTTGACTAGTCTTCTTTATGGTGACACCTCCAGATCCCTGCCAAACCAAATACAGAAGGGCTTTCAGTGACAAATAAAGTTCAACGTAGCCCACTCAGGAAGGTTTTCCAAAGATGAAAAACTTATAATACCTATATATGAAGAATACTCTTAAAAATTAAAAAAAAAATAATAATAATAATGAGGCACTAATCCACATTTCGTTTGCTTCAACCAAAAAAAAATCCACATTTCATATAATCACACATCATCAGCCTTCAAACATTATGTTAGATCCTAGCTTGTAACTGGCAATGATTTAAAAAAAAAAAAAAAAGCAAACGAACTACAGAGGAACAATACTCATATTCAGTGGGGATTGGGGGTGTCAATACTCATACACTGCAAGGTGTACACTACAGAGGAACAAAGGAACACTTCTATGATAGATAGAATGTAATGGAAAATAAAATTATTATTATAATAATAATAATAATAATTATCCAACTAGATTTTTATTGGCTTTACTTTATAATAGTGTGTTTGAGAGAGTTTATAAAAGAAATACTAATACTAAATGATAAACAATTAAAGATATAAATTTTGTTTATACTAATATACGATATACCCTTTTAAGATTTGTCTATTAGTATAGGATTGAAATTTGACTTCCATTTCATTTAAGCATGAGGATGAATGCTGTTCCAATTTTGAGAGGAATGCTTAGGACAATAGGATCTTCCTCTACATTTCACTGATTAAGATATATCTAACAATGTTCATAATGGCACATTGTATGAAATCAATCGTTGACATGGAATATATACATGCGTGTGTGAGTGTGATTGAAACAAAAAAGAAAGAAAGAAAGAGATAATTAGTACGTATGAGGAATGAGGAATGAGGTAGTACCTTCTTTCCACGGATGACAGCTCCGGCCTCTCCTTGGATGACCATGTATTTAGTGCCACCAAGATGCAAGCCCGTAGGAGCAAGATGACCTGGCTCCTCAAAATCCTTCATTATACCACTTATCTCCTCTGCCTTAAACTGTGTGTATTAATACAGATGAGCTCAAATTAAATTAAAACCATCAAAAACTGATCCGATCCGATCCGATGATATATATATATATATATATAATACATACCTGAGGAAAGTTAGAGCTCTGCGCCCAGACAGAGCCATCGTGGCCGATGATGGCAGCGGCAGCTAGGTGCTGGCCTTGTCCATCAATGTCACACATCAAGTGCTCATCCACGTATGTCTGCCACGACATTTTTTTTTGTTCTTCCTTTTCTTTCTCTTTCTCTTCTGTGATGGTGTGGGGGTGGATCTCTCTCTTTTCTTTTCCTTTTTCTTTTTATTTTTATTATTTTATTTTAGGTTTTCTTTCTTGTTGTGTAGTAGTTTGTTGGAGTCTTTGAGAAGGAAATAAATAATAAATAGTAAAGAGAGAGAGAGAGAGAGAGGTTTGAAGAAAAGTGATGGGGAAGAGAGAGAGTCAGAGTGATGTCTACACTCTCCACCGTCCGTTTGTTTGGTAGTCACAGCTAGGCCTCACTCACAATTGATGCCATTCACGTCTCTCCTTTTTTTTCGGATTTCCTCTCCCTTTTTTCCATTAACTACATTTTTACAGGGTCACACCTATTTGCCCCCACTCTTTCTTCCTTATTACCATTACTACCCTCCTCTCAATCCTTTTTCTTTTTAGGGTTAATTACAACTTACTCATTTTTGGTTTAGCTGAAATTTAAGTTACTTATTCGTGGTTTGAAATTTAACACTTTATCCATCTGAGGTTAACTTAGAGTGCGTTTAAGAATTTTTTTTTTTTTTTTTTTTCAGTGAATGAACAGTAAAAGTACTGTTCATGCACTGTGCGGGAGACAAATTTTACTGTGCAGAGACAAATTTTACTGTTCATACACTGTTTGAACACTGTTTATAGGACCCACAATCACTTTATTCAGAAAAAAATATTAAAAATGGGCCCCATGATCCTATTTACACATTTAAAAATTATTTTGCTACAGTATTTTTCAGTTTTCAGTTTCAGTTTTCAGTTTTCAGCTGTATCCAAACGGACCCTTAGTTAGGGTTCTGTAACCCACTTCTGTTAAAAATGGGCCTAAATACGTAGTTTTGCTTCTATTTTATGTCTCTCTCCTCCCATAACATTAAAATCATAAATGAACAAGGGAAAATCATATCAAAAAGTGAGGGTTTTGTAAACATTATGAACAAACATTAGTCTCATTTTTCATTACAACCTCAACTAGGAGATTTCTTGATCAATCCCTCTCCTTGTGTTGTGTTATACTTGCTATAAATTTGAAAAAAACATTAATAAGATACAGGTCCTGAACCAGAGAGTTCTAGATAGTATTTGTACCCATAAACGTGTAATAGTTTGTCCATCTTAAACACCAACTTACCAATTATAACAAGGCAACCTTTCCTTGCACTCTCACTGTCCAACCTGGCTTAGTTCGAGGATTGCTCCCTAAAGAAATAAAACCTTTAAACTCCCCATTTGCAAGTTGGCAGGCCTAATTGTACGAGTGCGTGTCTGCCAAAAAAAAAAAGAGGTTCCAAAAAGGTAGCAGAAGTCAGAAATGTAGCACCATGTTCAAATCTATAGCAAGTATAACACAACACAAGGAGAGGGATTGATCAAGAAATCCTCCTGGTTGAGGTTGTAATGATTAATCATGTCCTTCTTGTCCGTTTTTACAAATAGGCAATCAAAGAAAGAAAGGGTTAGGAAAATATTGAAAATGTGGCTAATGTTTCTTCTTAATTTTTATAAAACCCTCACCTTTTGATCTTGTTTTCCCTTGTTCTTTGAAGGGGATAAAAATCAAAGCATACATGAGCCTGGCGGCACTAAATTATGTAAGACGACAGATCGAGGTTCTGGACGGAAAGAATGCATGATGGGTAATCATATACGGACAGAAACCTTGGTGTATGGACACGAGGGCGACTGATGTCAAGGCCACGTGGCACCCATGAGGCTGAAGTGAACTCCAAGGAATCCTAAATGGAAATATCTTGCACTCTACGTTTGACTTTGGTCAAGGAACCCCTATATGAAAAGAATCCTGTAAAGAAGGTACATTTATTAGGATCTTTTTCCATAAGAAAAAATCTTTCGGCTTAAGAAACAGAGTCGGTTTTACACTACTATAAAAGCTTAATACCCTCAGAAAATAAGGTACGCATAATTGACCCCAATTTTGACACTCTAAAGTTGTGAAAAGTTTTCTAACTTAACCATTAGAGGGTCTTTGGCCAGTACCACACCGGTACTCTCCTAAGGTCTTCTTGTTCTGTGTTGTGCAGGTGTTGTCTTGAACACTTAAGGACTGTGTGACTTATTGACAATTTTCGACATCATCAGTTGGCGTCGTCTGTGGGAAAGAACAAGCACAACTTGCAAGCCATACCATCGCTTCCTAGACAAAGAGTTGCATGGTGTTTACTTGCTCAATGGCGACCACCAACAATGTTCAAGGAGACGAACCACGCACCACCACACTCAAGAGACAAGTTTAGATTCTTGCCGCTGCCGTAGAACGCCTTACCAAGCAAAACCATGATCTAGAAGAGCAACTGCGCCAGAAGAATGCGAGACTTAATACTTAGGAAGAGGATCAAGAAAGCACCAACGCTGAAAGAAGGAACCACGAGGGGCCAAAAGGTAGCAATGCCCCAAGCAAACCAGTGCAACAGGACACAAGCTATCCATCTCGTAAATACGGTTCCACATCATATGGTCGTGGAGATGCAGATGATGAAGGAACGGATGGATTTCATGATGAACGCCCTCAGAGGATGGGTATTTAGTGACCTCGATGACTTGGTCCATAGAATTGATTCACCATTCATTGTATCTGTCACTTCATTCCCCCTTCCATTGAAGTTTCATATGCCTCAGGTGGAGAGCTACGACGAATCTAAGGATCCATTGGATCCCTTGGAGTCTTTCAAGACATTGATGCACCTACAAGGAGTGGTAGATGAGATCGTGTGCAGGGCCTTCCTTACTACGCTGAAGGGCCTCGAAAGGGTTTGGTTCAGTAAGTTAACGCCTAATTCCATTGGTACCTTTAAGAAGTTAAGTGCCCAGTTTGCCTCACACTTTACTGAGAGGCACAAGTATAAGAAATCTACTGCATGCCTGATGAGCATTAAGCAACAGGAGGATGAGACGCTGAGGTCGTACATAGCCTGCTTTAATAAGGAGGCACTCTTAATCGATGAAGCTGACGACAAGATACTTGTGGCCGCATTTACGAATGGTCTATGAAAGAGTCAGTTTCTGTTTTCCTTATACAAAAATGACCCAAAAATTATGTCAGATGTACTCTACAGGGCTACTAAGTACATGAACGCAGAAGATGCACTACTGGCTCGTGAAGAGAAGCCTAAGAAGAGAGAAAGATAGGAGGAACCACAACAGGACAGGGGATGAAAGATAGCGAGGACAGGAGATAGAAGGGAAGATAGGTGCTCTAAGCCTCCCACCGGAAGGTTCGCAAGCTTTACCCTGCTAAACACCCCGATTGATCAAGTCCTAATGTAGATTAAGGATGAAAGAGCCCTGATGTTCCCTGACAAACTGAAGGGAGACCCTAGCAAGAGGTCCAGAGACAAGTACTGCTGTTTCCATCGTGACCACGGTTATGACATATCTGACTGCTATGACTTAAAGCAACAGATAGAAGCTCTTATTAGGCAAGGGAAGTTGCAAAGGTTCATCGGTAAGGAAATGACGGATTAGCCCCAAGAACCACTTGCCCGGAGAGAAAATGAGCATCCGAAGACATAAGGATGTAGGGGGAACCACGACATCTGGCTCGTCTAAGAAGGCATGCAAAATCTACGTACGGATGGTTCAAAACGTCCAGTTAACGGGATTTGACCCGAAGATGGCATAGATCGACAACCCTATCATTGAGTTTACAGAGGAAGATGTCAGGCGTCTCCACCACCCATATGACGATGCCTTGTGGTTAGCATTCGGATAGAGGACTACAACACCCACCGAGTCCTTGTGTATAATGGGAGCTCTGCCGACATCCTATACTACCCAGCATTCTAGTAGATGAGGATTGATAGGGAACGGTTGATTCCTGTTAACGCGCCACTTGTCGAATTCAGAGGAACAAGGGTACACCTCCTAGGAGCAGTCACTTTGTTCGTAACAGTTGAAGATTACCCGCAGTAGATTACCAGGGATGTCACGTTCTTGGTTGTAGACTGTTCATCCGCTTACAATGCCATATTGGGTCGTCTTACTTTAAATTTATAGAAGGTCGTAACTTCAACTTACCATTTGATGATTAAGTTTCCAACGGAGTATGGAGTAGGAGAGGCACAAGGAGACCAAGTAACGGCGCGCAAATGCTATGCTGGAAATAAACGATCATTTGCAGACAATGTGTATGGAGGAGTAGCGGATGGTGGCAAAACCAGTGGAAGGATTGGAAGAAGTTCTCCTTAACGACTCTAAGCCTGAACGGATTACCAGAATCGGCACTCTGGCTAGCCTGCCGGTTAAGCAAGCACTGACGACATTTCTAAGGGAAAACCAGGACGTGTTCGCCTGAAGCCATGAGGACATGCCTGGAATTGATCCATCCATCATAGTTCACAAGTTAAACGTGTCGCCCTCTTTCTCTCCCATACGCTAGAAAAAACATGTGTTCATACAGAAGCGCGATAGGGCCATAGTAGAAGAGGTTTGCAAATTATAGAAAGCAAACTTCATATGAGAAGTGTATTACCCAGACTGGTTGGCCAACGTGGTGATTGTCAAGAAAGCCAATGGAAAATGGAGGATGTGTGTGGACTTCACAGACCTAAACAGGGCCTACCCCAAGAACAGCTATCCTCTCCCGAGGATTGACATCTTGGTGGACTCAACAGCAAGACACCAGCTACTAAGTTTCATGGATGTGTTCTCTGGTTACAACTAGATCAAACTGGATGAATCCGACCAAGAGAAGACTTCATTTGCCACCAGCCAAGGCTCCTTCTGTTACAAAGTGATGCCGTTAGGGCTTAAGAATGCAGGCGCTACGTATCAAGGCTGATGAACAAAATGTTCGCACATTAAATTGGGAGGAATGTAGAAGTTTACGTGGATGACATGTTGGTAAAGCGTATACGGGAGGACAACCACTTGAACGACCTCCAAGAGACCTTTGACACCTTCGATCTTATAACATGAAACTGAACCCAAGCAAGTGTGCGTTTGGGGTGATGACAGGAAAATTCCTAGGGTTCATGGTATCCTAAAGGGGTATTGAGGTCAACCCGGATAAGATTCAAGCCATAATGGAGTTACCCTAAACGGTAAGGTAGCTACCCTAAACAGGTTTATCTTAAGAGCAATGAATAAGTACCTGCCTTTCTTTTGTACATTAAAGAAGTCATTTGAATGGACGACTAAGTGTCAACAAGTTTTTGAAGACCTGAAGACATATCTTTCTTCCCTATCGTTACTAAGTCTGTCAAAGCCAGGGGAAGCATTGTTCCTATATCTAGCCGTCTCCCCTACCACTGTCAGCGCGGCCTTAGTCAGAGAAGAGAACGGGGTGCAAAAACTAGTATATTTCATAAGCTAAGCGTTCCGAGGAGTGGAAGAGAGATACCCCTCCAGTGGAGAAGCTCGCTTTCGCATTAGTAACTACGGCCCAGAAGCTCAAGCCATACTTCCAGGCACATACTGTGATTTTCCTAACAGACAAGCCTCTTCGAAAAGCAATGAGCAGCCTTGAAGCCACTGGACGGATGGTGCTGTGGGCAGTTAAGTTGAGCGAATTCGACATACAATACCAATCACATACGGCTATAAAGGGACAAGTTATTGCTTACTTCATCGTAGAATTCACTCTGGCGGAGGACTAGGGGGCAAAAGAGAGCCCCCAATGGAGCATCCACATGAATAGATCTTCCACCTAGCAAGTAGGTAGAGCCAGTGTGGTACTCCAAAGCTCGGAAGGGGATATGGTCGAGTGCATGATCTGTCTCGATTTCCCTACAAGTAATAACGAGGTAAAGTATGAAACTCTGATAGCAAGGCTAGATCTTGCCAAGGCGACAGGAGCTGAAAATATGGTCGTCTATTGCAATTCCCATGTAGTAACCAACCAGGTTAATGGCAACTATGAATACAAGAACGAACGGATGAAGAAGTACCTTAAGCAAATGAAGGATCGAGTTAACAACCTCCAAGTGAAGTTTGTTTAGATAACAAGGGAGGAGAACGAGCACACTAACCAACTTGCTAAAGCTACCTCAGCAGAGCACATACTCATCCCCAGTTAGGTACTATCCTTGGTTCAAGTCTCACATTTAATAGACAACAGCAGTGTATAGGAAATAGGTTCCATGAACTATTGGATGACGCAAATAATCTCTTACCTGAAGGATGGCATGTTGCTTAACGAAAAGGAAGTTGCAAGGAAGTTGAAGGTTCAAGCAGCACGCTTCGTTCTAATTAAAGACGTTCTATACAAAAGGGGCTTCTCCCGACCGTATCTGAAGTGTCTCATGCCCGAAGAAGTAGACTATGTAATGCAAGAAGTCCATGAAGGAGTCTGTGGGAACCATTTTAGGTCAGAATCGTTGGTGCACAAACTCATCCGGGTAGGATACTATTGGCCTACCATGCAGAAGGATGCCACTGCATATGTTAAAGCGTGTGACAAGTGCTAGAGGTTTGCCAACCTCATCCGGCAGCTAGTGGAAGAACTCACTCCATTAACGGCCTCATGGCCTTTTGCATAATGGGGGTTGGACATCATGGGTCCATTCCTAAGAGCAATTCGATAGTTGAAATTCCTGGTGGTTGGTATAGACTGCTTCACCAAGTGAGTGGAAGCCGAAGCACTAGCCATGATCATAGAGAAAATGCATGAAGCTTCGTATGGAAGAACATCGTCTGCAGGTACGGTATACCCAAAGTGTTGGTCTCAAACAATGGAAAGCAGTTTAACAACGACACCTTCAAAGACTTCAGCTCGTACCTAGGGATCAAGAATCATTACTTGTCACCCGCCCACCCCCAAGCCAATGGGCAAGTTGAGATTACGAACTGATCTTCTTTGCTTAAAATCATCAAGACTCAGCTCAAGGGGGAGAAGAGTATATGGCTGGAAGAATTGCCAAGCATCTTATGGGCGTACAGGACAATAGCTAGGACACCTACAAGAGAGACACCATTTTAACTTGCGTATGGTAGCGAGGAAGTCATCCCGACTGAAGTAGGACTTACAAGCTACAAAGTGGGAAATCATGATGGAGGTAGGAATGACGAAGCTATGCGCTTGAAGCTGGATCTGTTAGACGAGGTTAGAGTAACGGCCGAGCAAAGGCTAGCACGGTACCAGGACCTCTATAACTCCAGAGTCAAACACCGGGACTTCCAGATTGGAGATTTGGTCTTAAGAAGGGTGATAGGCGCCACAAAAGATGCCTCCTAAGGGAAGCTAGGACCAAATTGGAAAGGATCATACAGAATCACCTCGTGGTACAGGAAGGGAACTTACCACCTGGAAAAACTAGACGAACAAAGTTTGCACCACCCATGGAACACAGAGCACCTAAAGAAGTACTACCAGTAGGCAAAAACATGGACAATAATAATACTCCTCATTTCTAGTTTATTGCTTTCTAGTTAAATTTTTACTATCTACAATTTCTTTTAAGCTCGAAGGGCAGGCTTTTTAAGAACAATTTTTACACGCATGTTTACCACAATAAGAGGGGTTATTAAGAAATGTCATGTGTATGCTATCTATGTGTCTACATATTCATTATAAAGTCCAAAGTAGGGATGATTTGAAATTTTAAATCCATACACTGAAGGTTCATCCCAAAGGGGTGATTTGAAAATATTAAGTCCACACAATGGACGGGCTCATCCAACAAGGGATGATCAGAAGTTGTTTAAGTCCACACAATGGACGGGTTCATCCTACAAGGGCTGATTTGAAATTATTAAGCCCAAAGTAGACGAGCTCATCCCAAAAGGGATGATTGAAAATATTGAGTCCAAAATAGACGGGCTCATCCCACAAGAGATGATTTGAAATTATGAAGTCCAACGTGGACGGGCCCATCCTAAAAGGGATGATCGAAAATATTGAGTCCAAAATATACGAGCTCATCCTACAAGGGATGATTTGAAATTGTTGAGTCCAAAATAGACGGGCTCATCCCACAAGGGATGATTTGAAATTTTTAAGTCCAGAATGGACGAGCTTATCCCAAAAAGGATTGAGTCCAAAATGGACAGGTTCACCCAAAGGGGTGATTTGAGATTATTAAAGCCCACAAGGTAGATGGGTCCAACCTAGACGGGTCCATCTTGGAAGGTTGACTTACATCAATCAAGTCAACAAAGAGAACAAATTCACTCTAAATAGATCACTTATATTTGTCAATTCCATACTAGGACGGGTTCATCTCAAAGGGTGGGCCAAAAATTGTTAAGTAAACGAGTTCAAACATGGACGGGTTCATACTAGATCCACACGTGGACGAGCTCATCTCAATTGCGACCAAAACTGTCACTAAGTATACGAAGGCACCCCAAGGAAAGATTCAAGAATTGATCAACAAAATGGACAGATCCAACTAAGGACTCCATCCCATGAAACAAGGAGCAATAAGTAAATAGCTTGTGAAAGGCAAATTGTTTACAAACACCTAAAAACAAGGGTGATGGAATAAATAAAAACTGTTTTCCCACATAAACAAAAAGTGATAATACACAAAGTAAAGAGGTAACAATGAAAACTACTGCTGAATAACAGGGGTTTCTTTATGCCTCTCTTCAACCATCTGGTCCCCATCAACTGGATAGGCCTCCGTTCCTTCAGCTTCGACTTGGCCTTCAAAAAGAGCAGTCTCTTCGTCACCATGAGGGTTATCAACAAGGGCATCATCAGCAAATAATTCATTAATGCTCTCGGAATGGATGGGCTGGGCTAGAGTTTGGGCCTAGGCATCAATGGAAACATGGGATAGGTCTAGGTCTAGGAAAGAAGCTTTGACTTAACAGAAGCAATTGTCAAAGTGGTCTGCAAAGGAGCCACTAAGCTCCTCCAGGAGGGCGTCGAAGTTGCAATACTCCTATATCGCGTCTTCCTTAGCCTAACAGAGCTGATCCTTGACATTTTTAATCTCTTTTTCTTTATCCTCAGGGACCTCCGTCAGCTTCTTTAGCTCACCTCGAACTTGCTCCGACAAGGCCAGTTTCTTTTCCTGGACCGTCTTCCAGGCTTTCAACTCACCTAGCTCTACCTCTATCGCCTGTGCCTTTGCCCTGACATGGTCTAGTGTCGTCTTGTGGGATAGACAACGGACTTTTAACCTTTCATCATTAGCATCGCTTGGAAACAAAAGAGGGTTAGAATATAACAAGGCAATTTGAAAGAAAGAGAAGGAAGATGGACACAATTACCTGCACAATGCTAAAAAAACACGTCTCGCCCATAGCTTCAATTTGCGTGGTTGCTTAAGTCCTTATAATCGTCGGTTGTAATGATGGACGAAAGATGCTCAAGCACATATTGGGAATCCTCGCGGAGGAGGATGGGTGGTTTTTCAGTGATGGGAACATGACCCGTCATAAGTCCCTTGCCCCTCCCTTGGGCAGGCAGAGTAGCCGTCTTCTTTGTCTCAGCCCTTAACCCGATGGCTGACTCTGGTGTAACTTTGGGCTTTTTTGGAGGACAGTCCGTCTTCACCGATGATTTTCTCTTTGTGGACGGGTTAGCTTAACCCCCAGCTTTAGGAGGCAAACTTCCCTCCTGTTTTTTCTTCGCAGTAGCTTGCTGCTTTATGAAGGCCCTTCTCTTGCTTTCCTTCATTTCTGCATAAAGTTGGACGGGTGAAAAGAGTTAGGTAATTTACCAAAAAGCAAAAAAGTATGAGGTAACGGACTCACGTGTGCGTACTCGTTCGTCATAGCGACGGGTAGCCTCGGTTGGTTCAGGACCATCACAGTACCAGTGGAGGGTATCCAAAGTTACCAATTTCGACCACGACCTCTTCAACAACTTAGTGGTTGTGAAGATCCTCTCCAAAAAGCTCCATTCTTCAAGAGTGGCTTAAGGACAGTCCCTAGTTGCAAAAAGAAACGGTTAGAATATCAAATAAACACTAGGGAAAAAAAAGCCTAATATAGATGGACACATACCAAATGGGGGCATGATACCCTAGGTTTTGTCTACTAGCATGTACTCTTCGTCACCTGGGTGACGAGTCCAATTATCCCCTTGAATAAAGAAATAATGACTCTTTTAGTTTCTATTGGAGTCTGGGGTGTCGCACACCAGCCTGAGCAACGAACTCCTCGGCACGAAACTGTACATACCTTTTGATTGAGTAATCTCGGATGGACTATAGCAATGGAAGAACTCTTCCACCGTCATCCTACATGCCCCATCAAATATGACCTCGTACAGGACTTCCGCACCTAGGAAGACTCTTCAAGTGTTTAGAGAGATTTGGGTGATGCCCAGTCCAAGGTACTATAGCAAATGACGCGAAGAGCACTTAAGGGGAACCTAAGTCCTGCTTTCAGGTGCTGCTCATACACTCTGACGTCTTCTACACCCTTGTAGTAGCACTTTTCACGCTTAAAAGGTAGACGCATTGGGATGTTGACGGATATTTGGTACTCCTCCCTAAGCGTGTTGAAGTGTGTTTGTTTAACGGAGGAGATGAAGTCATTTATTGTCCACAACGGTAGCATAATGAACTTCCTAAATCCATCAGGGCCTACAGTGGACTGAATAGGGGGTTCACCAATATCTACATCATCACCGTTTGAGTCTCCCTCCAAACCATCATGTTCATGTCCTCATCTCCTATGGAAGGAGAGGTCGCCGATGGTTCCCTTTCATGACTTGAGGTGCCGAGGTCATCAAGACCTGACGGAAACACCTCATCGTAGCCCGCTACCTTGTGGACACACGATTGTTCACTCGACGCACTAGATATCTATCACCTACACGTGACGGATAAACCCTACGACTCTGACGGTCTACATAGACGATAGGTGTGCAAAAGTTTAAATAAGTAGCAAAGAAATTCAACATAAGGTAAAAATACTTGCCAGTAAGAGAAAGCAACAAGGAGTGGCTGACGATCGCACGAAGTAGACGGTTTGCCAATTTAATAAGGTTGACGATAGGACTCTAGTTGTAATTTCATTAAGGAAAGTAAAAATGAAAGGTAAAGGACCGTGTGTAAATATAGAGGGAACGACACAGAAGATGAAAGGATGCTTCGATCTGAGTGATTAACCACTAAAAACATGCCACGTGCCCCTACGACATTTATGGCCCTAGTCTAGTTTGTCAATCAAAGTACGTTCCTCAAAAGATGAGTTAGACTGTTACTCCACAGGTCCGTCCGGAAAGGAAAGTGACGGACCCATGGAGTGAAGGGGCAGCTGAAGGGGATAAAAATCAAAGCATGACAGATACATAAGCCTGACGGCACTAATTATGTAAAACGACGGATTGAGGTTCTGGACAGAAAGAATGCATGACAGGTAGTCCTATACAGATGGAATCCTTGGTGTATGGACATGAGGGCGACTGATGTCAAGGCCACGTGGCACCTATGGGGCTTAAGTGAACTCCAAGGAATCCTAAATGGAAATATCTTGCACTTTACATTTGACTTTGGTCAAGAAACCCCTATATGGAAAAAATCTCGTAAAGAAGGTACTTTTATTAAGATCTTTTTCCATAAGGAAAGATCTTTCGACCCAAGAAACAGAGTCAATTTTATACTACTATAAAAGCTCAATGCCCTCAGAAAACAAGGTACGGATAATTGACCCCAACTCCGGCACTCTAGAGTTGTGAGAAGTTTTCTAACTTAACCTTCGGAGGGTCTTTGGCGGTACCACACCAGTACTCTTCTAAGGTTTTCTTGTTCTGTGTTGTGCAAGTGTTGTCTTGAGCATGTGAGGACTATGTGACTTATTAATGATTTCCGACATCATCATTCTTTTATGGTTTTTTTTTTGTTTTTTTTAAAATTTTTTTTTATGTTTTGGGAGGAAAGAGACATAAAATGGGAGCAAAATTACATATTTAGCCTCATTTTTAACAGAAGTGAGTTATAGAACCCTAACTAAACTAACCTCAAGTGGGTAAAGTGTCAAATTTCAAACCACGAGTAAGCAACTTAAATTTCGGCCAAACCACAAGTGGGTAAATTGTAATTAGCCCTTCTTTTTATCTATACTACTATTTGAGGAGCTTCCCATGTTTGAACCGGATTTTTTTTTGGTCCAAAATACCCTTATTTCCTTAAGTTTAAGTATAGACAAAACTAAAGAACAACAAAGTAAAAATACATCTTTAACTTCCACTAAAATATTGTCTACAAAATAGGATTACTCTCTCACTAACCCACTTATTCAGAACCAAACTTCACGTTTAAACTTTTCTCTTTCTTTATTTTTTTAATTGGCCAAAATTTTTACTTTTTTTCTTTTTTAAAACCCATGTTAAAAAGTTACTATTTTTTTGGGTAAAATTTAATAATTTACATCAATTATAATTTGGGATTACTATATTTTCCAATCATGAAAAAACCTAGAGGTAAGATGAGTGTTATGCATTTGTAACAAATATTAAAATTATAATTGATGCAAATTATTAAATTTTACTCAAAAAATAAAAGAGCCTCTGAGTACGCACGTGAGCATGTGCTTAGAGGCTAGTTTAATACTTATATATTTGGGTAAGAATTTGCTACATTACTACATACAATGTTGCAGGACTTACTGCATACTGGGTTACGTGTCAAATTATTATTACTTCTCAACCATTCCCCTTTCTCTCTCTCTCCCTTCCTTCTCCTCCTTTGTTCTTCTCACTTTCGAATACCTAGCCCCAAAACAAAATCAAAATACAAATTTCTCTCTCTCTCTCTCTCTCTCTCTCTCTCTCTCTCTTCACAAATAATTGATTATTTATAATGATTAACCTCGATGAATGGAGAAAATGGTCATATTTCATAAGATTCTACCTAATACTAGAATCCTCTATAGTTGAAACCCTAAGCTCTCTTGGTCTCTCAAGTCTCTCTACCTCTCTTTAGATCAAACTCGCTCTCTAACCTTCCTCTTCTCTCAAACCTTCTCTAAACCGAAGCTCCATAACTCTACCACAAACCTCCATGGCCAAACCCTTAAGAGCTTACCAACCACCGGTGGTGGTCTTCTTATCTTTCTCTATTGTTATGTTCAGTCTATTTTTCTATGTATGGTTGAAAACTCCTTCCTTTCTATATTTGTTTGGTTGGTTATGGGTTTGAGAATTTGGTATTTTGTTTAAGGATTTGAAAAATGGAATATTTGAGGGGTTGATTGTTGGTCCATTTGTGGGTTTTGGGTAGGCTAAAACAAATGGGTTTTGATTTGGTTTTATTGGCTGTGATTTGTTTGTATGTATGTAAATCTAAGCATGTGTGTACAATTATTTGAGAGAGAGAGAGAGAGAGAGAGAGAGAGAGGGTGGTGTTGGGGTTTTGAAGAGAGAGAAAGGGATTTGTCATGAGAGAGAGAAAGCATGAGAGAAATGTTAACATTAGAGATTAGCAGACGTTACCATTAAATTGGTCACTTGACAAGTGTCACTATAATTGTTTGACACATTTACCAGTATGCAGCAAATGCTGCAACATTGTATGTAGCAAATTCTTGGCCATATACCAATAGTTACAAACTCTTACAAAAATAAAGGATAAGATGGTTCTATTGAAACACTTAAAAGTCTCGGTTAGAGTTATCTATTATTAAGTAAGAGTTATTTATTATTAATTTACTAACGTATAACTTGTGCATATGCATGATACAATTAAAAAAAATTACAATTACATACATATATGGGTTCAAATTATACTCTCTCTCTCTCTCTCTTTTATTTTTTATTTTTATTTATTTTGGATATACACATGAGTTTACTCTTTTCTTTTTTTTTTTTTTTTCCTTTTTTGTTTATTGAGTTTTTGCTGATTTATTTATATTAGACCCTTCATCTTATACACCTCATTAACTCACCTAGAACAAAATTTTTAAAAACTTAAATAGTACATATGGCACAAAATTAGACAATAATTAAAATCCAATTTAAAACCTAATATATATATATATATATAAGGGGGTGGAAGTGCACAATATTTATTAAATTAAAATACTTAAAGTAAAATGTTGAAGATAAGAAAGCTTTAAAAATAAGTTGTTGATATCATAACAAAATATAGTTTAGATAATAGATTAAAACACTTACAGGAGATAATAGTAGTTACAAGGCTTTGAACTGGAAAGGGAAAAGGTTACAAGCTAAGCAGTCTGGGAACTAAATGGGACTTGAAACTAGCAAAATTTTGTGGTGCCCTATCTGAAATGGACATCCCCCTTTTATAGGCAAAATAAAACACTATTTAAACAGTGAATAGAAAACAGTAAAATCGACTTTTTTACTATTCATCGTAGGTCAGCAAAATTATCAGCATGTGCTGCCTGGAGGGAATCATTCCTCGTGGGTAGGAATGGCAACAGGTCGAGTTCAGGGCGGGTTTTTTGATACCCGAACCTAACCCATGGGTCCTCCTCCGTTACCCGAACCTAGCCCGTTTAATAAACAAGTTTTTTTTAACCCCAAACCCACCCCGTTGGACCCCACAGGCCCCATGGGTATTGTCTAGCCACTTCTGGGCCTAATCTAAAGTTGTGACCCAATCCGACCCAATCTTTAAAAAAAAAATATATATATATATATATATTTATATATATATATCGATTTTACATCCAGAAATCACAACCACAACCACAGAAATAGAAACACAAATCACAAACCCAAACATAAACACAAACACAAACACAAATCAGCTTGTATTTTTGGCTCTTCTTTGTTAATAAAGATTTTTCACTAATTAAAAAAAAAAAAAAACACACACACACACACACACACATCACAAGTCCAAACATAAACATAAACGCAAATCAAATTTTTTTTTTTCACTCATAAAAAAATAAAAACACAAATCACAAACAGAAACACAATCTCGTCCTTCGATCTAACAATCCTATGCTCAGATTTAACAATCTTGTGCTCCAATCTAATAATCTCGTGCTCCTCTGTGACAAATAGCAACCACCACGAGATCCGTGCTCCTCCGTGAGTGAATGAGAGTGAGGGTGACTAGGTGAGGGGTGGCTGAGAGAAAATGAGAGTGAGAGTGAGGGAGGAAAGGGGAGGCGAGGTAGAGTGAGGCCGTGGGGCTGAAGGAGTCCATGAGGGGAGCTTGAGGCTGAACGCGGCCGTGGGGCCGTGAGGCTGAGTGAGGCCATGATCGTGAGGGGAGCGTTTGAGGGCGATAAAGAATGGCCAACGATGAGAGCTTGAGAGAAAGAGAGAGGGCGGCTGAGAAGTGAGGATTAGGTTTAGAAAATGATATCTAAAAGGAAATGGAATATTTATACTAGGGTTTTTTTTCTTTTTTTAATATTATATATTTATATGGGTCGGGTATGCATAAAACCTGGACCGACCCGAACCTACTTTGGGTTTGATTTTTATAATCCAAACCCGACCCTATTGTTTAACGGGTCGGGTCGAGTTGGGTACCTGCGGGTCGAGTTATATTTGCCATCCCTACTCGTGGGGAGAAGCTAGAATAAGAGTCATACTCCTAGCAGGGAATCAAAACAGTTTTAGTAACTTTAGCAAGGAATCTGAAGCCTTACCAGGGAATTAGTGCAGTCTTAGCAGGAGAATTATATTAGCAGTTTTGTCTACTTGTGCTGACAATGTTAATTCTCTCCTAATTCTAGTGTGGAGGCTTCATCATGGCCAAATAATTCCTAATTGTAGTGGTAATAAGGATTAGTATTAGCAACAGTGGCTTCTGAGGATGCCCCTAATTCTTGGCCATCTTCTTCTTCTTCTGAGTTAGCATTTGCAGCTTCTTCTTCATCCTTCCATTGCTATTTTAACAGGGCGATTAGGGCAGATTTGCTAAGACCATCAAAAGCAAACTTCTTCTTCTTTGGTCTTGGCAGAAGGCTTAGCAGGTTTAGCAGTGGATATGGTAGCAGTGTAGTTGCAATGGGCTGAGGCATAATTGTCAACACAAGGGGGTAAGCTGGAGCTTGAGCTTTATCATGAGTAATGGTGTTAACAGCAGGGAATTCTCGGGTAACATTATCAATAACATCTTGGGTGTGGGAAAACTTATCCCACCATTTAACAAACCATTGCCGAGTAAGAACATCCCCTTCCTTTACATACAGCCATTTCAAGATCCAGGGGACCTTGTATTTTTTAACAAAGTGAAGTGTCACAGGAAATTTAGCACCATGTGAATCTGTTTTGTAAACACTTGTAAAATACTTGAAGGAGCCAATCAGAGGTCTTGGAAAAATATCAGTATTAAGGCCAAATTGTGTCCACTAACGAACGAACCAAAGAGGTAGGTGAGAATTGAAATTTTTATCAAAATGAACAAACCCAGAATGAGTCATATTTTCATCTTGGTGTAGCATGAACTTGAACTAGGCATGGATGTAGTCATGGTAAGAATAAGGAATAGTCTAGCCAGGTAAAGGTTTTGTAGAAGCAAGACTGAGTCCCCATTTTTCTTCAGTAACAATGTCAAGTAAGAGAACACTATGGTAAATAACTTTGGATGTATCAGCTTTATCATGTATAGGTTTGATAAATATTGACTTTTCATGGAACAAGATAGCAGAATAATATCTTAAATCTTTACCGATGTGTTCGGGAATCCAGTGGAAATTCTGAGGAAAATATCCTGTAGCAAGTTTAAGGGGATCTTTGATCATAGCTCTGTTAGGGTCAATAGAGAACATGTTTTGGCAATATTGTTTTGTGATATATTGAGAAGCATTAGGGTTTCTGGAGAAGGTGGTTTTGACAGGTTAGTTAACAGGGACCATAGCATATGGGTCAAAAGAGGATGCTATCACAGTAGAGTAGTTTTATTTGGGGATAGTACCTAAGGTGGTAAAACGGTTAGCAATGTCAACAAGGGAAGTAGGTTCTTGCTTAACAGTTTGTTTAGAAGTATCTATAGTAGGGTGTTTGTCTTTCGACCTTCTACTTGCCATTGTGGCACTGCAGGAATTCACGGGTAAAGAAATCAAGGATGGTATTTTGAGAACCTTTAATATATTCAATATCAAAATAAAAAACACTTAAAATAGCTTGCCATTGAGAAAAAATATGTTTTGAAGCAATATTTTCAACATCCTTTTCTATAACATACTTAGCACTTTTGCAATCAATTTGTAATAAAAACTTTTGATTTAGCAAATCACTTTGAAATTTGGAAATACATAATACTACAGATAAAATTTCTTTTTTAATAGTACTATAATTTATTTGTGCATAATTCTAGAATCCTGAATGAAAACGAACAATTTGTTTGGATGAGTTTGGTGAAATGCGTTGTTTCAAGATACCTCCATAACCAATGTCAGGGGCATCAGTTTCAACAATTTCGAAAGCATTGATGGTAGGAATACCAAGACAAGGCAGAGTTTTAACATGGGACTTGATTTGTTTGACAAGAGAAGTATGAATATCAGACCAAGGAGGAGGATTATTCTGTAATCGATCAAATAGAAGTTTACATAGTTTTCTTAAGTCCTTATAAAAGTCTGCAATGTAGTTTAGAGACCCAAGGAATCTTTGTAGCTGTGTTTTATCATTAATGACGTCAGGAAATTTATCAGCAAACTGAATAGCTCTATCAATGGGACAAATTTGTCCTTCAAAAATGTCATAGCCAAGGAAACGAACTTTTGTTTGAAATAGTTTGATTTTCTTAGCAAAGACAAGAAGACCATTACGTTTAATGGTATCAAGGAATGAATACAAATGTTTCCAATGTTCATCAATGGATTTGGAGTAGACAAGAACATCATCAACGTAAACAATGGTGAAATGACTAAAGGAATTGAAAATATCATTCATAATGTTTAAGACCAAAAGACATAACATTCCACTCAAGGAGTGGTGAAAGTAGTTCTGTACTTATTAGTTTCAAGGATTTGGACTTGCCAAAACCTAGATTTCATATCGAATTTAGAAAATATGACAGCATCACTTAGCCTATGTACTAGGTCATTCTTATTAGGGATAGGATACCTAATCCATTCTAATACCTTGTTCAAAGGCTTGTAGTTAATAACTAAGTGAGGAGCCCATCTCTTAATTTAGCATTTTTTTGAACATAAAAAGCAGCACAAGACCAGGGGACTTACTATTCCTAATTAGCTTTTTTGCAAGCAAATCATGAATTTCCTTTTTACAAAATTCAACAGTTTCAGCATTCATTTGGATGGGACAAGCCTTAGTAGGAATGTTTTTTTCATTAAAACTTTAACATAAGGCAAATTAAAAATATGCTTTTTCCTATGCCAAAAAGCATTAGGGATATCAGAACAAACATCATGAATCAATATTTTATGAAAGTTATCAATTTTGGATTGTAATAATTTATCTAAAAGTTGTTCAGCAATTTTCTTATACCTAACTTCTTATTTTAAAAAATTTAGGTGTTTGGTTTTAGCATGAATCAAGTTTAAAGAATTATCAGTATCAATTTCAAATTTGGAAGCAAATTTAAATTTCACTTTCTGCAAAAAAGTTCAGTAGTAATACCATCATGTTCAATAAGAAAAGGATATAAAGAATTTATGAAAGGAATACCAAGAATCACTTTGTCAATCATGTCTTTAACAAGAACAGAGGGAACTTTAAAACGAACATTGTCATGGCAAACATGAGCATTATTTAATTCATATTTAATTTTCATTTGAGTACCATTAGCAGAAAACAGTTTCTCTATGGATTTTTCATAATATTTAGAAGGAATTGTTCCTTCTTGAATGCAATTCATATCAACACCAGAATCAATCATTGCAATAACATTGAATTCATATTCATAGCAAACAACAATTTTAAATTTTGAAAACCATTTTGGAGGAATTAGTATGTTGATAAGACTGAGCTTGTTACCATCTATAGGAGCATTACCAGAAAGAGGAGCTTATTGATTAGGGCTGTCTTCACCTCTCTACTCATCAGGCTCACTATCAGTTTGTTCATTATCAAGTTTTTTTTATTTTTTTTTTATCAATTTTTAAAAGTAACATTTCTTATTTTAAGCTAAAGTTATCATTTTTAACATTCTTTAAATCATCTTTTAGTTCAGCGATTTCTTTCTTAATAATAGTAATTTCATGTTGTAAGTCATTGACAGTTATTTCTCTGGACTTCTTTTTATTAAACCTTTCTAAGGTCTCATCAAGACTTATCTTTGATTTCTTCTTTATATCATTTTCCTCCTTAACCAAAGTTTTCTTGAGCTTTTTTAGATATTCATCTTTAAGCTCAGGATTCAATTTGGCTTATCAAATTTATTAGCAAATTTTCTTGTTCTTCTCCTTTGGTCAAAACATTAATTGTTTTGCGACCTTCAGGTAGAACATTAATAGTATTATAACAAGAGTTCTAAACCAATAATTAAGCTTGTTTTTGAGGAGAGAATATCAATTTAATCAGGTTTTTTGTTGCAGTCTTTACTAAAGTGGCCATATTTTCCACAATTAAAACAGTTTCATTTACTAGGTTTTTGCTTATCCTTTTTCTTATAAACATTTTTCTTTTTAGCATAAAAATCATTAGGTTTAGTAAATCGTTTTTTATATCTTTTATATTTGTAATATTTATGGACTTTATCATGTTTCTTATTTCTCTTTTGCCTGGAAAGGGCAATAGGGGGTAAACCATATTGCTCACAAAAATTGCCCATTTCATATTTAGCCTTTTTACTATTTTTTAACTACTGTTTTAACATTTTTTGATCATTACACATGTTAGTACCAAGTTTTTTAATAGTGCTAAAAATATCACCATTGTTAAATCATCATAATTAATAATACCATTTTTATCAGTTAATTCTTCTTTTACCTTATGTGCAAAAAGAGGAGGCGGTCCAACAATAAACTTCTCTTTCCAATAAGGTTTCAAGTAGTCTTTTCGAAGCATTAAGTATTGACCCCATCAAGAATACCTTGACCAATTCTTTCATAAAAAATGGGTAAACCATCATCATCTTTTTTAACAGCCTTTTTGATGGATTCTCTAGACTCTTCGGTAAGATATTTTTCCCACCAACTGCAAAGGGTTCTAGAAAAACCGGTAGTAAGAAGATCAACAATTTCAGCATGGTCAAGATTATGGTTGGGGATATAAGCATTAGCAACCATAGACATATGACTCATTTTATTAATAATTTCTTGTTTAGGTAAGCCATCAATGTTCCATTCATAGAGTTTGTCAGTAGAAACAGAAAAATGGGTTTGAAAAAATCTTTCTTCAAACTGCATATCAGGAGGGGTAGGTTTTGAATACCAGTTTTTTGTAAAAGACATGGGATTGGGTTTTACGACAATTCTTTTAACTTTAGGTAATTTAAAAACAAATTTATCAGAGGCAAAGAATGAGGAATCTGAATCTGAATCTTCAGAAAAAACAATCTCTTCTTTGTTTCTTGAAATAGCATGGGCAGTACTAGTAGAAGTATTCTGCTCCGTTTTTATTTTTTGTAAATCAAGAAGCATTTGTTCAACTTTTTCAATAGTTTTAGTCTAGGTGGTCTTAAGGCTCAAGTTTTGCCTTTGGCTAGATAAGTCAATCAAAGGTTTTTCAGTTTTTGAAGAAGTAGGTTTTTCAATTTTTTTCTTTAATACGGTCGAGTTGTTGGCCAATAATATGTAAGGAATTATTAACAAAAATTTTTTGTTCAATAATCTTTTTTGTTTCAATAGAAATAGGTGTGTTAACATCAATTATTTCAGCAATTTTGAAAGGAGGGGCCTTTATCTCAATCCCTTTACAGTTAATAATAAATGTGTCAAGGGGTGGATGACTAGACCGAACAATAGTTTTATCTTCTTTAACAAAATTTGATTTCTTTACCATATTCAAATTGTTTTTGGAAATATTCTTTGGAACATGGTAGTTTTCAATGAAATCAAAAAACAAAATATGTTTTTGCAGTTGGTGCATTTTTTCTTTCCATTTTCTTTTAACACAATTTTTTTCTTTCTATTCAAAAGTAGCATGATAGGATTTTCTTTTCTCTTTGTTTTTTGCAGATTTAAACTCATTAAATAAAGCTACCATATCAATAACAAAAGCTTTGTTTATAACTCTTAGTTGGCTATGAATAATAGGGGTTTGAAAATTGAGGGCAGTAGAAGCTTGAAAATTAGAAGCAGTTGAAGACTCGGCTTCAGTCTCTTCTTCTTCTTCAATGACATGCTTGCCATGTTTAGAAGGATGCTTTGTTTTCGTGGAATAATAAGCCGTGCTTATTTGGGAGTTGTCACTTGCAACTCCTTTCAGCTTTAAATCAGGTTTTTCAAAATTCTTTTGTAAGAAATCACTGAGATCTTGATCTCTTTTTGAAATGTCTTCAGAAACAGTAGATCCAGCAAAATAATATCTTCTTTCTTTAATCATAAGAGGTTTGTTATCATCAAAACTTATTTTAACAGTTCCATCAAGATATTGTTAGATATGGTCAAGATTTAACTCATCAAAAACAAACTTAGCAGGTTGAGCTTCTTGTCCCAACAACCATTCTTTGGGAAGCTTAATATCTTTCCATTGAATCATTTTTGGAATTTGAACCTTACCATCAGGAGTGGAACATTGGATTAACAAAGTTTTATCACCAGTATCTCTTAGTCTAGCATGAGGATTAAGGGTAGTCTTTACCAATCTATAATAACTATGATAAATAATAGCAAGGGGCTTACTACCTTCATCCATATCATAACCAAATGTCAAGATATTTAAAGTTAAAGCTTTAACAATATTAGGATCATATTTTCAAAAAAAAAAAAAAAAAAAACAATATTAGGATCATCCAAAGCAAGAGGAAGATCAGGATAGTAGTTAAAATAAACGGGACCATAAAGCAGAGATGAGGTAATCATGCGAAGAATACTAGAATGGAAATCTTTAAATCTAGCATCTCTTAAGCACATAAGCACAGAAGCATTAATACCTTTTCGGGTAAGGGGTTTAACAGCAATTTGTACTAATCCAATATGCAAAGAATTGAATTTTTTAGCAAGAAAATCATTAGTACTTGTTCTATTAAACAAACAACATTTTTCATGAGTTCTTGAAATAGAATATGTTTGCTCAACAGTTTTAACACTAAACTCAGAATTGAAAGTAGATTGAACCCAACTAGTCTTATAGATGGATTTAGTATCAACTTTAGGAATACACCATTTCTTAAAATCAGTGAAACCAGTTTCTTCAACAAAGTAGTCTTCTTCATTTATAATATCAAGAGGGACACTAGATCTGGAGCTAATAGAAGAATTGGATCCAAATAATCTATCCCTTCTATCCTAGGTTCAACACTTACTTGTTATGTTTATTCTTACAACCATTGCATTTCGTAACACATACCCTAATCAACCCTCTACCTCTCATGCCCTAAAGCTTCTTCTAGCTAAACAAGCCTTAGGGAGGCCTTAGGGAATTCACTTTCTGATAAGGGTGGCACCAACGGAGATAAGAAGAAAGGCACAACAAAGAAAGTATCAAAGATATGTGTGTGTGTGTGTGTGTGCATTGCAGGCTGAGCGAGAATTCATGAATTAAAAAAAATAATAATAATTTACCTTTACCTTTAAAATTATATATTACCCTTTTACTATAAATTTATTAACCACTTCTATTCTTTTGGATTTGGTGGCCAAAGCATAGAAGAGACTACTCTTTTTCTTCAGTGAATGGAGATCAATTTTACATTCCGATTTGTTCATGGGAAGTCACAAAATTAAACTACCAATAATAAGAAAATGTTGCTGATGGATTGAATTTGGAGGATTCTTCGTGCGCATTAGTCATTTTGGCAAAGCTCAAATGTCAAAGATGACCAAAATAAGAACCTAATCATTATTCACTTCAAATCTCTGTTTAATTAATTAAAAAAAAAAATGAAATTTGGCTTAAAAATTTATTGGTATTTAAAATCTAATACCTGTCAAGGATGCCTTCTCATCCAGTTATAGGTTTTGCAGGATTCTGCTTCTATACATTTCAAAAGAAAAGAAAAGATTAAAAAAAAAAATTGATTATCGATGGCACAATTAAATGTTAAATAGTTTGTGTTGCACTAAATTTTAGCAATTCTCTTGTGCTAAGACCATATCAGTTACCATGTCCCATACAGTAGTAAAAAAATTGAATTGAAAAATAGCAAGCTTCCAAAAGGATCCACCAACTATTCTGTAACATATTTTCTTTCAGTTCTACCCAAAAAGAGAGAGAATTCTTCTTGAAAAGACATTTGAATAATGAGAAATAGAAAAATGGTGAAGGTTGAAATGCAATTGTCAGGATCATGTTGCTGAAACATTTCCCAAGCACAATCATCAAATACTTCACTTCCCCAGTTAGTGGTGTCATCCAGAAAACGGCGAAGATGTTGGAAATAATAGGAAATCTTCTGATCCTATGGTAAAAGGTAGCAGAGTTAATCATTAAGTCGATAAGACCTTCCCCTGAAAGCCGTACCAGTTGTCGGTTCAGGTTGGGCACGACCTGCAGGCTGGGCACGACTGATTGGCTGAGCTCCTATCTGCCACCTTGCGACTATTTTATGTCTGTACAGGTACAGTTAAGGAAACTTGCAGAAAATATTAAAAATGAGTGAGCAAGCAAGCAATAACAGATGAACTGGAGTACTGAAGAATATTTAATCAATCACTAGCTCCACTAATTTTTGGGGGTCTTGCAAAGGCCTCAGTTCTCAATTCCAACATGTACTAGGTCACCAACAGCAAAAGCAGTTACCCTTTATGAAACGATCTTGGACAAACTAATCAAATCTGTTGGTGTCCTAAAAAGAAAAGTCAATTATTGCCATCAAACTGTGAGGATTTATCATCTTGTATAACAGTGGCATACAATGCCCCTCTCATTTAGGCGTGGGACCCGTCCCTATGGCAGAGGGATGATGTATGCAATTGTTACACAAGATACCATATCGTGGATGTGTGTGTGTGTGTGTGAGAGAGAGAGAGAGAGAGAGAGAGAGATGATAAGGGCTTCACAAGGAGCAATTGGGTTAAACATATTTAAAATTGCAAATTTTCACCTTAAACAACCCAAAATTTGAAGGATACACCCACATTGGAGTCTCCAGTATGTTTTTGCCACCAGCAAGTGGATGCAACACTGTCAAGAAGTAATACAGATGCCCTGCAATGATTCCTAGCAAATCTGGCATAAGCGGTGAACCGAAAATAACATCCATAGCAAGCATGGTCCATGGTAGATAAAATGCCTGCAATAAACAAATATTGATGTCAATTTCATATTTATCAAACATTCAGAGACTTAGCCCAAACAGAAAGTTTAGAGGTCAGGGGCCTTAGGGTGACCCAATCAACTGTTTGAATGAACACAAGTTAGCCATACCTTAAAAGTCACAAGGCCATATATGTTGATTTGGGCATTTGGAAACTCTCTACTCCAGACATAGAGAAGCATGAACACAAGTGATATTCCTAAGAAGGGGGACCAAAATATAGGGATTGCTGATAATACCTAAAACACACGAGAGAGGAAATGTAGAAAAAAAAAACCACTAATGTTAGCATATGCATTTAATAATAAGGAAAGATGTCTACAAAGCATAATACCATAAACTCAAACACAGATTGGCACCAGAAGGGAAAGGGGGAAAAAACAGGGGTGGGGGTTAGGACTTAGGAGGAAGCAATGTGCAATTGACTCCCCCCTTCCCTTTTTTCTCCTTTTCTCTTATTTTTTCATTCTTTTAATTATTATTTTTTTCCTATTTCCCTTCTAAAACTTTTTTTTCTTTTTGTATAACATAGGAGAACTTCACTCAGATTAGTTGCACATTGCAGAGCATACTGAATTTCCCTTCTAAAACTCTCTCATCTCTCATGATTTTGAGCAAGCCCAATCACAACTCCACTACATAATGAATCTCCCCCTAATTTAAAGGACAGATTACTATTGGTTACCAGATCACAAAGCTGAACAATAATGAAAATAATCTCACATACCAACAATGAAAAGGATCCAAATATCATCATCCACAAAAAGTCTGCTGTCCGCCTATCAAATGGTCCCTTCTCAAGCTGAACTCCATATCTAGCTCTATATAATCATTCACAAGAAACTGTGAGTGCATGAAAAGAACAATTCCCCATTGCAGATCTCAACTGATCACTTAGTTCTCACACTAGCAGTAATGGAGAGTTGCATGAAGATAGATCATATTGATGCACCTCATTAAAATTTCCGAGTAACCAATACTTACATCATTAATAGGCGGATTCCAAAATTGATAGAGAAATTGCCAAGGAAAAAGAAATTTGTAATAAGCCTCCACACCTACAAATGGATGTGAAATTATCAAAGAGTTCTACATAATGATTGCAAAGAATAATTCATATAATAAAGAGAAAAAAAAAATGATCCCATATGAATAGCACACTATGTCTGTGTGTGTGTGTCAATAAGCACACGATCGAATTTCTAGAACTCTTTGAAGTTCATACATACAGCAACTCTTAGAAAGGATTAAAGTTATTTTAGAATGAATTGACACAAGGATCACCCAACTAGCCCCTTATTATGTACGTATTGATGCCTTCAACTTTATAATTTAAAATTTTATGTAGCCACAACATACAGCCTCTACACCAGAAGGGGAAAAGGGAAGGGGGGAGGGGGAAAAAGTATTTTACTGTTTCTATAGCAGAACAGACATAATCTATATATTTTCAAACTGGGGCAAAAATGGCCAAATAACACTATTTGGCAAAATTTGCAGCAATTTACCATTGTTCATGAAATAATTTGAAGAATACCATCCTTTTAAAACTCGAGTTTATAAAACTCAAGTTCACAAAAATCAAGTTCTATTAATAAAAGTGCCATGGTGGCACCCAGTGATGTGGATTCTACAAATAAAAAATGCCATGTGGAACTTGAGTTTTATAAACTCGAGTTATGTGTAAGGGGAACTCAATTTTAATAAAATTGAGTTCTGTGTAAATATTTAAAAAGAACATTATTTAACTTGAGTTTTTGTAAATCGAGTTATATGTAAATTATTTAGAAAGAACATTATGGAACTCAATTTACTCAAAATCGAGTTTTGTGTAATTTTTATAAAAAGAACATGCTGGATCTTGCCATCTCCCATTCAGTCACTCTCCCCTCTCTATAACTCAGTCCAGGTCTCTAAGCAACATTTTTGCCTGGTCACCATTGAAATCAAATACATCTCTCTTTCCTCTCATCTCACCAGAAACCCAAATCCCACTAAGGTAACTCAGTCCGTCTCCTCCCAGCAGATCTGATCTGTCTCCTGGAGATCCACTCAGACTAAAACAAGAAAATCAATATTGTTTACTTAGCTGAGACTGGTGCAAGAACATACTTAATACAGGCCAGAGCAAAAATTCAATTAGCAATTGTATTTAACCACAATTGTATTGAAAATTGTTTTATCAATTTGTCCACAATCAATAAAATTCAACATCTGGTTCATCAATCAATATAATCACATAGCTAAATTTAATTAAAATAACCAAGACACCTAAATAATTGCACATAAAGTTTTTTTTTGGACATCATGGACCTTCTGGTGCTTTTCCATCAAATCCCCAATTTTTCCCACCATCCAAACACAGTCAAATGCCCAAAATTCAAAAACCCTATCTCATTTTATTTCCTCTCTCACACTCTTAAAACCAAACAAATATTATCCAAAATAAAAGAGAGGGGTTTTGTACCCTTTGATTTGAAATTCAATAGGAATCTAATGATTCAGATCGCCAATTCTTACTTGATATTGTCAACGTCAAGATCGGCCTTGTATTAATACGGATTAATTGGGTTTGATTTTGGTTCTTAACGGGTGATTTCGGTCTGGTATGGTTTCCAGTAACCAACACGTCTGCGACGGTGGGTTGATTCAAACTGAGCATTGGTTTCCGATGAGAGACGGAAGAGTTTGTGTAGGAGAGGGAGAGGAAGAGTGAGAGTGAAAGTGTGTGGCAGAGGCATTTGGGTTTTGTTGCAGTAGAACTTGAGTTATATAAATCGAGTTCTGTTTACACATAACTCAAGTTTTATATACTTGAGTTCCACGTGGCATTTTAAATTCCCAAAATCCACGTCACAGGGTGCCACCGTGGAAATTCATTAATAGAACTTGATGCCCATGAACTCAAGTTTTATGTAGAACTCGAGTTTTAAAATAGTGGTATTCTCCAAAATATTTCACAAACAGTGGTATATTGCTGCATATTTTGGAAAATAGTGCTATTTGCCCATTTTTGCCTTCAAACTGGTCTATTATGGGGAAAAAAACTTTTTTCACTTTTTATAAACCTTAAACCTTAAAACATCAATACTAGCACATGACTGAGATTCTCTTAATGAGTGGCTAGAAACCTAGTGTTGATTATACAGATTCCAAATTATATATTTCAGGGTGCTACATATCAGCTGCAAGATAGGTTTGATTAGCAATTAACATACATAGATACAGGTCAATAAAAGTTTGATTTCCATCTAAGGTCATCTAAGCCCCTTTCCAAATACATGGAATCAACAGACTGGTGGATTAAGCAATGACAATTTTGTTGCGGCTAGCTTCAAATATGAAAAATATCAAATTGAAATACATTAAATTAAAATATTTTAAACAAAATAAAGAGTTTAAGAATGAATATTAAATTGTACCAATAGAGCATGTAATCCAACATCCACAAAGATCAAAGATGTACCTGAAAATGTGTGAACACGGGTTTATATATTAACGCAATATTTTGAAGATCATACAGCTTAAACTGATAGGCTGTGGTCATCAGAAGGCAAAGGGTCCCAAAAGCCTTGCTTATGGGTGGAAGAGACTTATAATATCTGAAACGAAAGTGAACAATAAAGCGTACATCGAATAAAAGAACCAACTTAAAGTTAAAAACATTTGTTAGTTCTTCAAATAAAAACGATAAAAACAAAAATATATATATATATTTCTGGACAATCATATTCAAGCAAGGTGGATAACTAATACAACAACAACCAAACCCTAGTACCTAATATCAAGGATAATATGTCTAAAGTACAGGTACTAGCACTGCCACTATAACAAGTACTTTGCTGCTATCAAGCACCAAGCATAAAGAATAAGGCATATAAAGCAAAAGAACATCATTTTTTGCTATATATAGAGAGAGAGGCACTGTGATAAGTGAATACATCACCACATTAATGTGTCCCTATATTGAGGTCTCATTGCTACATGTATCAGTTCACCATGACATTTCCACATTTTGAATGTCCTAAACCACAGATAAAGAACTTTTTGAATAAATATAATCTGTGTGTTGAAAACAATTCAATGCCAAGCCTTACTGGCAACGACCGCAGTCATTGACCAACTTAGGGGAAAAAGATTTACGATATAAATTCTGCTGAGAGTTATGAAGCGTAATAATTTTTCAGGCAACAGATAAACCCAAGAGAATTTTATTTATTGGTAAGTTACGCATGCACCTAGTGATCATGGATTTGCAGCTTCATCCTGCATCCCATTAATATTGGAGGAAGTGCCAATTGAGTTATAGTTAACTGGCAAAAAAAAAACTGAGGTACTGAAGTGCATACATTCAAAAAACTCAGATTGTGCAAGGGTTTACCTCAATTTTCCCCTTATCATACCTTTCCTAGCAACTTTCTGCCAATAATTTTGATAACAAGTGTGCCACTAATTCAATAGGTGAGTGTAGTTCCCCCGGCTCGCACACACTAGGTAATTACAGGGACAAATCCCTTGGGAGTGACCCCAAAGTGTTTAACTCTGCCAACATTTCTGCTAAAATGGATGTCCAGGGCTTTATAGGTGAGTGTCGTCTCATGTCCCAAACACAATGGGTTATTACAGGGGCAACCCCTTGGGAGTGGCCCCAAAGTGTTGATTTCTGCCAATATTGAAGACATAGATATACAAATGACCTCTCAAAATCGCCTATTCATAACCCTGCTTTTGCTCCCATCCATAATTTAGCAAAGGCAATATCTTCCAGTAGAAGACTCAGAATTTTCTATGTTATTAAACGATATTGCACATGAAGATAATTAGATAAGTAATTATTAACCACATGCTGTAATGGTTTCCGTAGTATAAAGCAAATATACGTAAGATTTATAGCTTATGCTTATATGAGAAAATTGTTCCACAACGTGTTCTCAAAATGCTTGGAATAACTCTACTCCACTGCTAGCTAAATAAGCAGACCATTAGCACAAATCCCAAAAGTCAAACATTGTTTCCACACACACAAACCACAAAGAATTTCAAATTGAAGTCACAACCATGCCCAAAACAGTTTACAGACTCAACAACAACCGAAGAAACAAAACTCTCATAATCAGAGAAAGCCATATGAGATTCATTACATCAATATTATATGAACAAACACCCAATTGAGGAATCAATAAATTTCAGTACAATACAAAGAAGCAATAAACAGAAAACAAAAATCTATGAATTCGGAAAGGAGAAAAGGGTATTACTCAGCAGGAGAAGACATTGCAATTGCAACAGAGCAGACCCAGCTTCTTTCTCTCTTGGTGGGTTCGCGAAGCCAGCCAATTCAAAATTTTGAGATCTCAGCCCTGTTTGGAGAGGAAAACTTTCTTCCAGAATAAGAAAAAAGAGAACAAGAGAACACGACACGAATGTTTTATGAGTAGGACCCAGAAGCTTCGTATACTTAATAGTAATTGTAATTGAAGAGTGCGTGCGTCTTGCAGACTCTGGGCTATGATCATAAATAGGTTTAATTTAAGGTCCATGGATGGTTCCCATTGGGCCTGATGTTCACAAAACCACCTAAGACCGTGGCCCAAAACTGGCTATGATTTTTTTTTTTTATGAGAAAAACGGGCTATGAAAAAAATTTATCTGGGCCACATAGAACATTTTAGTGAAAGACCCAAAAAAGAAAGAAAAAAAAAAAGACCCAAACTAGTTTAATGTTGGCTCTAGGTCTGGGCCACATTGGCCTAAGGCTCTCCCACTAAAAAAAGACCCAAAGTTAAGGGAAAATAATTAATTTTTGGTAAAAATACCATATTGATCCCTACATTTTTGAGACACAAATAATTTGGTCTCTATATTTTGATGATAGTCAATTTAATTCTTATTATTTTCAACTTGCAATTAATTTAGTCTATACCGTTAACTCACTAACGGAAAATTTCTATGTGGCACATGACATGCACAAGTGGCATATTTGAAGCTTACTTAGAAAATCAAAATAATAATAAATATTTGGGCGAATTACAACTTATCCACCTGTGATTTGGTCAAGATTTAAGTTAATTACATGTGATTTGAAATTTCATACTTTACCCATCTGAGATTAGTTCAGTTAAATTTCCTTAACCCACCTCTATTAAAAACATGGCTAAATATGTGATTTTGCTTCACTTTTATGTTTCTCTCCTCCAAAAACACAAAAACCATAAAAATTCAAGATCATATAAAATTAAAAAGAATTCAGCGAAACATTTGCATCATGGGATTTCAAACCACAGGTAGGCAACTTAAATTTCGATCAAACCGTAGGTGGGTAAAGTGTCAAATTTTAAACTACAGGTATACAACTTTAATTTAAGTCTCTCACAACTCTATAAATAGAGGGGCTAACCCATCAGTTAAGGCACCCAGAACTCCCTCAAATGTTTGAGAAATTCTTGAAGCTTGGCCAAAATACTAATCTTCACTATATCAGATTTTTGTAGAATCCCTTCTACCATTTCTCATTTATTAGTATACTCTTCTTAGAAATTAGAGAGATCATGATCTCACTACTGATTTCATTAATCTAGTAATTGAGTTTATTATTCAAAATCTCTCCCATTTCTAAGAATATCCCCTTTGCTTTCTGTCGATGCCTCGCGGCAGTCGACCACCCATTGCGACGACGCTCATCCTCCCTTAGGCGGCTTTAAGCTTAGGTGTTGTGTGAAAATTAGGGTGAAAGGATAAACTTTTGGTGTGTGACTTAAATTGATTCAATTTTGATCTATAATTACCAAAGGCAAGTGAATTCGCCACCAATCATTAGGTTTTTTCTAAGGTGTGATTGATCACTTGACTCTAATTGATTTTATTACCAATCTTAGGTTAAGAAAAATGTCGTTTTTCCTAATCTAATATAGACAAATAAAAAATCTTGATTCTTGAGTTCAAAAGTCTGGTTACGTGCGGGGAAGGTGTTAGGCATCTCATAACGCCTGTCCAAAGACAGTCCTTTGTTTTGGTAAAATCTTAATTTTCGAACATTGGCAATTTAAAACAAGCTGTTAGCATGAACTTTTGAGGCTTTAAAATAATTAGGCTATAAGGGTTGATTTTGAAAGTGGTGTGGTCTTAATTAATGCTTTGCTAGCACATTTTGGAATTGTTTCCAAATTTCCACCACAAAAATCCAATAGCATTTCACCTTATTTTTTGTGGCGAAAATTCGGCAACGTTTCACCTCTAGTGCGTCATAGAACACAAAACACTATTCTCACCAAGCTTTCATTGTGAGAATATAGCAATAAAGGTGCCCCCTTTCCACAGCAAAAATCCGGCAGAGTTTCACATTTGGTGTGCTATGGCACACCAGTAGGGTTTCATGCTTATGTATACGACGTGTGACAATATGTTCGTACTAAGGTGAGCTGAAGCTCACCAAAGCATCAAACATTTTGATGGTGTCTCATACACGGGGAAACCAATGTCACTAGCTAACATGGATTGAAACAATCACACCGCGATGATTATGCGCACAATGTAGTATGAATATGCACCTATGGCAATTGTCTTAAGCACATACCCACACTACAAGGTCAAGAGCACCCATGATCACAAGAGGGTTGCTTTCCTGTTGAGAGTCCATAATACAAAGTGCACGACCACCCACAAGTAAACAGAGATATATATATATATATATCATGCACAATGGTAGCACACAGAGCAGAGAAATAAACTAGACATTGCCAACGAGGGTATGGCCCAGTAAGGTACAGGAAAGATAAATTAGACATTGTCATACCCAAAGAACGTGGCCCAAACAAGGTATAGGAAAAGAAAGCCTAGTCTAGATACAAGGTTCTAAAGAAAGAGGCTAGGAGAGAGAAAGAGATAACCACACGAGAGGCTAGGCCTCCAAAACTACTGAACATTGCCCTTTTTGGGCTTGCATCTTCTTGTTTGCATTCTTGCCCTTTTTAGCTTGCATCTTGGAAGTTGCGTCATTTCTCCAAGTGTGTACATGCAACAAAAAAGATGACAAAACCAGCAAGCAAGCAAAGAGATAAACATAAAGGAAGCACATAAAGGGGCAAACAAAGAAAGAAAGTGCATAAAAGGGAAAACAAGCATGTTGAAGCACAAAAAGGAGCAAACAAACATGTTATCAAGCAAAAGAGGGGGTCCTAGAAGGACAAATGTAGGTTTGGATTTGGTGTTCATAGTTTCATTATATTGGAGTACGGACAACACACGTGCCATCAGGCAAAATTCCTAAAAGGGACTCGGGATCTCGCGTACAAGAGATGAGTGCGAACCCATAAGAGATTATAAGTAGGGACTAGGCTTGATGATATGAACAAGCACACAAAGACACATGTATGGACAATAAACAAGGATGCAAATATGTAAACAAACAAAGAGCTAAACAAGATGGCACAAAGCAAGCAAAGCATGTTATCACACAAAGGGAAAGGGTAAACATGTTAAAAGGCACGTATAAAGGCTAACATGAGAAACCCTAACATGCACACTAAGCAAAGGAGAGAAAGGCATGCAGCAAACATGCCGAACATCACTATGATGTACCCCTACACATGGTTACATCCAAACAAACCACCAAAGGGGATGATGCAACCAAATAAGCAAGTGGCCCTAAAGACCAATAAGCAACAAACCCACAAAGGGAATAAGACAAACACATGTCAAAGACCTAGATCTAAGCAAACGAGCATGGATCCCAACATGAACACAAGGAAAAGGGCAAACAAAGCACAAACATGCATAAAGGAACTAATCCAAACCCTTTATTGAGACTTTGTTGTATGGATGTAGGCCTAGACCACAAGATCTAGATCTACACCCTACCTAAAAGCCAAACACAAGAAGGTGGCAAAGGGCACAATCAAGAAATTCAGACATATCCTAGCCTAAGAAACCTAGGCCAACAACATCAAAGCGATAAAACATGTGAAAAAGCTAGTAGACATGCTTGGAAAACAACAAAACATGCTAGAAACAAGATACAAGAAGAGATATACTAGAAAAAGCTATAAAACATGTTATAAAGCAAGATAAAGCACTAAAAACGCTAGGAAATTAAATTGGTGTAAGTAGTAGCTAAAAAACAACATCTGCACCCCTAAACCTCAAATCCAAGGTACCAAGACCAAGGAGAGGAAAATAGGAGCAAGAACACTACCTCTTGATTGTTGGAAAATGTGGGAAATCAAAGGTTTTTATGTGTATTTTGGAGAGAATTTAGAGAGAGAGACAGAGACAAAAAGACAGAATTTGCCCAAAAAAAGCTCCAAAAATCCCAATTTTTTTTTTTTTCCTAGGGAGTTTGGGAGTATTTATGCTCAAAATATAATCATTCAGCTTCCGGCAACCCTTTAGGGTGCACCGAGTTGTTGCTAATGTCAGCAATTCTAACTTTTCCAGTTTTGACTTTGATTGTGCATTTGAAGGCCCTCCCGGACTCTGATTGAGCTGATTGTGGTGTCTCTGGAAAGGTATGGATGTCTAGTTTCCAAAACACTTGAAAATTGAAAATCCAATGGTTGGATCAAAATTTATGGCCTCAGGAAGCGAGCTGATGCGCCCAACACAATTTTCAAGATATCTTAGCCGTTTTAACTCCAATTTTGACCCATGAATAATAGTTAGAAAGGGAATTCAATAACATTCACTATGGCATTGTTTTAACTTGTTCTAACAGTTGGATCAAAATTAGGGTTTCTAGTGCTCCTAGGGGTCAATCTTGGGTTAAACTTGGTCAAAGGTGACAAAAATCTCCGAATAGTTCTGGTTTGATGTAAAAACATTAAAAAAAGTAGTTTTGGGGGGTGATTTTGAGCAACTTTTACTTTTAGTCAACCCAAAGTTGACTAAGGGCATTTTGGTCAATTTGACCTAAAAAGATACTTTGAGAGCTCTAATGCCCGAACAAGTTGTGTCACATCAATCTAAATGTTTCCACGGCCCCATGGTGAAAAGTTAATATTTTTAAAATTTTAGGGGTTCAATACGCAAATCGAGGATAGACAAATTACGATATCTACACTTTCACTAATATGTGCAGGTATATAACATGCTTTAGATCTTCATTTTTTTTTACATACTTCTATTTTAAATCTTTATTCTCACAGGCTTCTGTTTTTAGATCTTGATAATTCACATCTATAAAATGTAGATCTAGATTATTCACATGCTTTAATGTTATATCTTCATTCTCACATGCTTCTATTTTTAGAGTTTGATGATTCACATGTTTAAAATGTAGATACAGATCATTCACATACTCTAATGTAGATATAGATTATTCACATGTATTGGTTTTGAATTTTGTGATTCTAGAATCTAGATTTAGGATTATCTTGAGATTTGCCATTATTCCATGCTAAAAAATGTTTTCTATATGATATATCTAAGTTTAGTATTTTTTTTTTTGTTTTAGTATCTAAAAATTCCTTTTTGCACATTATATTGCTAGATCTAGTATGTCACGTATTAATAAACGTTTTTTCCTATATTTTTGAACTTTTTTTTTTCTAATATTTTTGTTATAAAAATTCAGATCTAATCTAATATTTTTATTGTAAAAATTCTGATCAAATATGTTATAAAAATCCAGATTTGATATTTTATGTCTTAAAACCCATATTTTTGATATAAAAATCTAGATATGATATTTTACATCTTAAAAAAAAAATTATAAGAAATAAAACTAGATCTGATATTTTTATGTCTATAAAAATAATTTATTTGTCATAACAAAAGTAGACTTAATATTTTATCTTCATAAAATAATTAATTTGTTTATATAATATAGATCTTATATTTTTCTTAGTAAAAATGATCTCTTTTGCATGGATTAAAGTAGATCTATGAGTTCTAATTAAAAATTTAATCTTAGATATATAAATACAATTGTCCCCCCCTAAAAAAAAAAAAAAAAAAAAAACTAACAATTGTATGTTTGCATTCAAAATTAATGTGTGTTGTATGATTTGTGTCGTGTCAATGCTTGTCGATATATGAATGGTTATCAATAATCTAGAAGACCAGATTTTTTCAAGTAAAGTGGGGGCCTAATACCTTCCAACTTTGTTACCTAGTCCCCAAACTAAGATCTCGGGTTTAGTAGCTAGTGTTTTATTCCTATCTTTTTTACTTTCTTTTGATAGTATTTAGGACCAAAGCCTTGTATTTTCTTAAATTGTAAGCATTAAATCAACTTACCAAAACCTCATTTCTCATTAATTTTAGTACAAAAAGTCCTTGTGCACCATATTTAGTTTTCTTTGTGCCTTGGCAACCTAGGCAGGATATTTCCCTTCTCACGTACCCCTAAATTGAGAAGAAACCAATTTTTAATTAACCTTTGTCCGTTAACATTGTTTTTAGGTTGCTCAAAGAGAATTTCAAAATGCTAATGCTAGCTTGAATTGATAATCATACTTTGAAAACTAGGTTATGGGGTCTACAAATGCCTAACATATTAGGAATTTTTAAGAAATGTGCAAATATCATCAATCAAAACTTATCATCCTATAACTCATTTTTTATCACTTGAAAATCCCTAACTTATACCCTAGCTCCGTTTGGCCCTTAAACCAGGTTGAGTTTTCATTCTAAAAACTCAAAAATCTTAACTTTTTGTGGGACCCACAGACTGACTGGGTGCAGTGAGTACAAACGGCTACCTGTGTGTGGAAAAGAACCCCTTCAATTCTACATACTTCTTATTGCTCTTTTTTCCCTTCAACCCCAATACCCAAACTCACAGAACCTAGAAGCACCGTTCATTGCCTCCATCCTCATCCACTCACCAAACCTAGAAGCTCTCATCGCCTCCTTCCTCCACCAAACCCAGATATGAGTGCTTCCTTATGTACATACATCAACAAAAACAATCCAAGAGCACCAAAAAGTAGAAAATCAACATATCTTCATAAGCAAACACAAATGAAGGAGACAAATATACAAATGAATGAGATACAAATGAAGGAGACAAACATACAAACATAAACCCACTAATACCCAAATCAAAATTCCATTTTCCAAATCCCCAAACTCACAAACAACCAACACTAGGGAGAGGGATTTTCGGCCATAGGTAAAGGAAAAAAAAAAGAAAAAGAAAAAAGAAATAGAGATAGTGATCGGACCACCTTTGATGGTGGCTATGATAGATCTAGACATGGAGGCTTGGCCTGTATTTGAAACATTTGGGTTGAAGATGAGAAGAAGAGAAAATGGGTTAGAGGAAGAAAAGAAGAGGAGCCGGCATGAAGTGAAGAAGAGAGAAAGAAAAAAATGAAAGAAAAGAAGAAAGAAGAAGGTTTGATTAGACAAATCACTAACCATGGGCCCCACATGTTGAGTAAAATCACAATATTGCCATCATCACTCTATTTTCATAACTCAAAAACACCTTTTTTTTTTTTTTTTTTTTCATTCTCACTCACCCATCACTCATTTTGGTGAGTTATGAGTGATGAGAACTGAAAATGAGAACAAATCCAAATAACCATCCTAGACATGGGACCCACCATTTTTGAGTAATGGGTGATTGAAATTGAGTTATGGGTGAATGAAAACATGAAATCCAAACAGCCCCTAAGTTCCTAAATGACTAAGTTATGAGCCTAAGTTATCAAGCTTTTGAAGTGCATTATCTCAAAGTAAAGTGTAAGGTTGAATTTAATCAACCATCTTGTTGGCTTTATTCCGTGCCAAATTTGCTTGTATTTCAGCATTTAGTAACCCTGTATTTAGGTGAGTTTGTTGTAAGGGTAGTGAGTGAGATAGAGTGATTGAATGCTCAAGAGTATGCTAGAAAACAGAGTCTCGCGGCTTGATCTCGCAGGTGACTCGCGGCTTCAAGCTGCTAGAAGCAACACACGTGCCAAGCATGCCAGAAGCTGAAGCGTCATGCTAGCTGGAGCACTATAGGACAAAATAGGACAACTGGCCGTTCTGTTATCACGCGGCTGGAACTTGCAACTCAGTCAAGCCACGAGTCCAAGCCGTGAGCCACCCCTGTTTTGAAAAACCTGACGTTTCACATTCTTTTCTCACCCCAGTATAAATACCCCTTATACCCACAAAAGAATGAGAGCTTCCAAAGAGAATTTTGAGAGAGAAACCCTATAGTAAAATAAGATTGATTCATCTATAATCTTTACATAAGAGTTTCTTCAAATTCCTCAACTCTCTTCCTCTCCATTGTTAAACCCTTGAGAGGCATTTTACCAAAACCTTGTTCTCACCATATTCATTACTGTGAGAGGGTTGTTTGGTGTTCTGGGAAGCAGTTAGGAAGGAACCAATCTACATTGGTTGATGCTATGGTCAAGTAGCGGAATCTGGGAAGCTAGAAAAGAAAAAGGTTCAGCGCAACCTCATTGGAGCAAGAAGCTTGGAGGGCTTAGGTGCACTGGGTAGATTAGGCTTGGAGGGTCTATTGCTGTCCATGTATCCCAACTACATTTTCTAGTGGATTGTTTACCGCTTGGAGGGCGGCAGAGAGGTTTTACGCCGAGAGCTTCGGTTTCCTCTTCGATAACACATTGCGTGTTGTCCTTGTGTTTGCATCTTCCTTCCCTTTTATCTTTACCTTTTATTATCTGCTGTGGGTTGTGATTTTAATTTGGCTTAGGCAGTTTTCCAATTCTGTTTTATAGCTTTTGTTCATTTTCCGCACACTAGTTGTTTGACATAAAGTTTGAATTGGTTCATTTGTAAATTGGGGGTCTAAATGTTCAAGGGTGTTTTTACACTATTTGAACTTTCATAAAGTAAATTGCAAGAAATATAATACATTCAAGCTTAATTAATTAATCTAACACTAAATTGATTAAAAGAAAGCTAAAAATCAAACTTAAACTAATACTTAAATTTTGCAGGTCCAATTAATTGAATACTTCATTAAACTAGATCACGAGTACAAGACAATGAACTTGCAAGCATATACTTAAGGATTATTGGAATTTCCTAAGAACTAATAGATCTCCTAAGAAGTACAATTGATCTTAGACATACTCTAGGGTGTTCTCGATTGAGCGTGTTGTCATTTTCTTGTAGAATCAGCCTCTATTTATACTTAAGATTTTGATAGTTATTGATAAAACGCGATTTCGTCTCGTCAGTATGTTCTTCGTCAGTGCGATGGACGATGTTGAGATCTTGTTCACAAGAAATAAACAAGGTAATGAAGACACCGGTGTGGGGTCCACCAAGGAGCATCCGATGATTAAGTTACCTTATTTCTTGTGGAATCAGCATAATCTCTATGTAATTGAGCTTACTTCCACTTACTTGTTGCTTTTGGCTTTATATAGCCTATCTGTGAGTATACACTCTATGCATTTATCTTCTCAGGCATTATGGTTAAGCTGGAGGATTAAATGGCTTATTTAATAGCCATTTAACCTCCACATTCAATGCCCTATAACGGCTGTGTAACGATCAACATGAGGTAACTGTGATAGCAGTGAGCTAGTGGCTGGAAAGGTTGTATGTCCGTTACACTTGTGCCATTTAAGTGAGGAATTTATATTTAAGCATTAATGTGTGCTTACAATTGTCCTTGATAATGAAGTTCCTATACGGACGGTCATTTTATGGATGACCATTTTACACTACTCGTCAATTGCCCCCTTTATTCCTTTGTTGTCCTTTGTTTGGACGAGCATAAGAATATGAAAGGTTTTTCGAGGTTCAATCTCCCCTTCGTTTCCCGAGATTCTCATCCCATCACATTTAATGCGATGCGGCCTTCTCATCAGGTGATTGACATGTGTTCTCTCTTCATTGGTTGCACGTGTAAATTTTTCTTGAGCTTCACGTGCCTTAATTTTTGTTTCCTTTTTAGAAAAATTGCTCAAATTCTTCTTCTTCTCCATTGTTTATTGTATTTGAGGTCTGAAGTTTTCAGAACTCCTTACACAGTCAGTCCAATAAGACTTCTCTTCTCAAAGCTCCATTAATGATTGATTTTGCTTTCATTAGGCAGGAAACTCCCTCTATCTCTTTCTTCTTTGCTAGACTAGGGGTGTTTCTTGAGCATTCTAGTGGGCAATGCCCCCAAGTAGGTTTATTCTGACCTCATAGTTGTGCAACCTTTAGGCCTGTTTTGCTCATCCTCTACCCTTTGATTTGCCATTATTTGACTTCATATCACTTAGAGATGACCACCATAGAGGATAGGGACACATAAGTTGGGATTATTGACCTTGAAATAGGTCTGTCTTCAAGTAATGAGTCTGTAGATAAAGATTTTGAAATTGTGGTTAAGACCTTTACCATCTTCAAAACCTTCCTCGTCCTTGTCTTCTATCCCTTTTGATGCTCTCTCCTAGTCTTGTTCTTTGGAAAATAAACATCTGAAATCTATAAGGAAGAGATTTCAGTTTCCTTGTGGGGTTGTCACTCGATTACCCCGTTCCAACGAGAAAGCTTATGCCTTTGCCCACGGCGAGGTGAGCTTCTATAAGCCTGCTTTTTTGTGTGGACTTCACTTCCCTGTCCATCCTTTTATCATGACGCTTCTTTCTGCTCTTAATGTCACCTCTGGGCAACTTGTCCCTAATGCTTGGAGGACGATCATAAGCTACATGTCAATTTGGGTGTCGGTCCATGATAGGGACATGATAACTCTAAATGAGATTCTGCATTAATATCTTTTGAAATCTTCTACCCACTATGGGTATTTTGAGCTTTTGCCATGGAGTAAGGAATCTAGGATTGTCCATGGTTTTCCTACATCCTTTCGTGACTGGAAATCACGATACTTTTTTGTTTCTAGATCTGGATGGGAAACCATGACTGATGACCTATGGGGTGAGATCCCATGGATGTGGGGTTGTAAACAAGCTGAGCTTTCTCAAGTAGTGAATGTTCAAGCTCGGCTCGATAGCAAAAATAGAATGTTCAAGCTTGGCTTGAGCTTGATACGAGCCTACAAATAATGTTCAAGCTTGAGCTCGTTATGAAGTATAAAAGCTTGAGCTTGGCTTGGCTTAATTCATTAGTCAAGCCAAGCTCAAGCTCAATATCAAGCCTAAACTCAAGCTTGAGATCCAACATAAGTATATTATCAAGCCTATATCAAATTTATTATCTAGCCTATTTGGTTTTGATGAGTGGTCTCAACTTATAATTAATTAAAGTTTTAGAAAGATATGAGTTTACTTCTCAAGCTCATAAACAAGCCTAGGCTTAACTTGTTTTATTACTTTGTATCGAGCCTTGATGTTCACAAGCTTGTTCATGAACAATATTTTTTTACTCAAGGTCGACTCGTTTATTAAACAAGCCTAAAACTAAAGCTTAAGCTTGACTTGTTTATAAACAAACAAACATGAATGAGATTTTTATCGAGCCAAGCCCAAGCTGTTTATGAACAGCTTGGTTCATTTACAGCCCTACATGGTTGCTACAGAAATGGGAAATTCCATCTCTTGGTGTGTTCTTTTACCTTCTTGTTAGGCGAATTTTTTTTCTGTGTCTCTTATTTTGATTCTCCTTTCTCTGTTTGTTTTGCAGACTCCAAGCATCTCGAGTTGGAGGATCGTTATTAAGGTTGAATTCAAGTTGCTCTAGAATTTGTTCTCACAATCGAGGATTTTGACGACTTTGTGAATCCTTGTCACTTATACAACTACTGCCTTGGCCCTGAACCCTCCAAATATGCTTTAAAGAAGATCCTTCGGGAAGAGAAAAGTATATTTGGCTTGTCTTCCCTTTCTTTTCTCTCTCTCTTTCTCTCTCTTTTTTTTTTTTTTTTTTTTTTTTTTTTTTTTTTTTAAGAAATGAAAGCTCATCCTTCTCCCTGATCTTTTGTTTACAGAATTGGCTACAAGGTACAGCAAGGATAAGTATGCCCGTGTGAAAGGAATGAAAAATGAGCCCTTGTCCCAACTTACCTTTGATTCGAAGAAACTCAAGTTGAATGAAGGGAAAGGTGAAACAACTGCCCCTTCGTCCATTTTCAGTACTCAATCTTCTCCAACACCTTCCCTCGAGATGATGACCTTCATTCCTCCAACTACTCATTCCAAGGAAAAAAGTAAAGCTGGGAAAAGCATTTGGGAAAACCTTGCTACAGCCCTTGGACAAGCCCACAACATCATCACTGACGACGAGCTTAGGGGCCTTTCTTCTACCCCATCACATGAACTAGTTAGCTGTCACATACACAAGCTGGTGTAGGTATTTTGCTTAATTACTTTTATTGCCATTAAGATTTTCACATCTATTAAAAAGTTTGATTCTGTTTTCGTCCTAAGGTTCTCGAAGAATCCCTGCGTTTGACGATAGATTACTTAAGTAATGAGGAGAAGGTGGTGGTTGCCAACTCTAAGATCGACTCTGTTGAAGCTGAAAGTTTGAAATTGATGAAGGACTTGATCAAGGCTATGGATCAAGTTACAAAGGCCAAGGAGAACGTGAAGGAGCTCAGGGAGGCACTGAAGGTGGAGAATATGCTAGTCATTCAGAAGGACGAAGAAATCCAGGTTTCTCTTCTAAAGACCGATGAGGAGCGTGAGAAAGTGATCACGAAGTTCTTGGAGTTTGATCGCTTTTTTGATCTCCAGTTCATCTAGGTTTTGAGCTACTTTGTAGGTGGATGATGAAGCATCATAACCAGGTAGTGTATTTTTAGAACCTTGACTTCGAGGCCATTAATACTAAGGTCCTTGCTAATGAGACCAAAGAAAAGGAAGGAGAAGCTATTACTGCTGCTATTGTTGGAGGAGGAAGGGAAGGCCGTCATTGCACCTTCAAAGCAACTTGCACCCTCCGAGCAAATCTGTTTTCTTCTTTCCATTAATCTTCTTAGTAGACAATGGTTGCCTCCCAATTTTGAGGCTTTTTTTTTTTTTTTTTTTTTGGAAAACAATGGTTGCCTCCTTGTTTTGAGGCTTTTGTCTTGGAAACAATGACTTTTTTAGAGTTAAGCTTTATTCATGCCTTTAGTCTTGATTGCCTAACCTTTTCTTATGGAAAGTTTGTCAGCGCAATTCCCTTGAGAAATTTTGCTATGATTCAAACTTGAAGTTTTTATTTTTTATCATAACTTTAAACTTCATTGTTTGGGGTTCTTCTTGTCATACATGGTATTTCCTTTAGGAATATATGATTTGAACTCGTCATTGGAGTCTTTGTTATTAGTGACATACTCTTGTGGTTTTATGGTTTAAACTCGTCTTTAGAGCTTTTAACCATTAACGATATTCTTTCTTGATTTAAACTCATCCTAGGAGTTTTTACCATTAATAATATTCCCTTAGGATTTTATGATTTAAACTCGTCATTGGAGTTTTACCATTAATAATATTCTCTTAGAAATTTATAATTTAAACTCGTCATTAGAGTTTTTACCATTTGTAATTTTCTTCTACAATTTAAACTCATCAATGGAGTTTTTACCATTTATAATTTTCCTTTACGATTTAAACTCGTCAATGGAGTTTTTATTGTTAATAGTTCCTTCATGATTTAAACTCGTCGTTTGGAGTTTTTACCATAGGTATATGGGTATCTCTTTTTCATGATCTAACCTCGTCTGCAACTTTACCTTGAGATTGTGTTGTTATGGACGACTGAATCAAAGATCAAGCCTTTTGGAAAAAAAAAAAAAAAAAAAAGGCTTATGGAGCCTTATTATTTCATTCACCCTTATTTGTGAGGGGATTACAAGGGAAATAACTTGACCAAACTAAAATGCTGAAAGGAAAAAGGCTAAAGTAAAAGCAAAAGAAATCTCGCTTATCTGATGCATTGTTAGGCGAGGTACTCCTATGAATGGAGCTTATTGATTTAGGTACTTCCTACTGATAGTACTTCTCGAGGTACTCCACATTCCAGGGACGAGGCAATAGGTTGCCGTCGAGGTCCTTCAGGTAGTAGCTTCCTCTTCTTGAGTAATGGATGACCTTATATGGACCTTCCCAAGTAGGGCCTAACTTTCCTTGGGTTGGGTCTCTAGTGGCTTATGAGACTTTTCGCAGTTCCATATCTTCAAGGGTGAACCCCCTAAGCTTCACCCTCTGATTGTGGTACTTTGACATCTTCGACTGATATCAGGCCATTCTTTGGGTTGCCTTGTTTTTGACTTCAAACAAACAATCCAAACTTAGCCTTAACTCGTCATTGTTTGAACTCTCGTCATAATGGGCTCGCCTAAGGTTGGATAACCACACTTCAACAAGAATAACGACCTTCGTACTGAAGGACAGCTTGAATGGTGTTTCTCCTGATGGTGTTCTTGCTGTTGTTCAATTAGCCCATAATACCCCTAGTAACTCTTTTAGCCACAGAACCTTTGCCCCCTCAAGTCGTGCTTTGATGAGTTTGAGCAAAGTACGATTTGTTACCTTTGTCTGTCTGTTTGCCTGTGGATGGCCCAGTAACGAGTAGTGGTTTTTTATTCTCAGCTCTGCATAAAATTCTCTGAAATTTCGGCTATCAAATTACTGTCCATTGTCAGAAATGATTGCCCTTGGAATTCCAAACCTGCAAACAATGTTCTTCCAAACAAAGTTCTGTATCTTGCTTTTTGTGATTATTGCTAATGGCTCTGCTTCAACCAATTTAGTGAAATAATTAATAGCAACGAGTAAGAATTTAACCTATTTTTTCCTTTGTGGCAGTGGACCAAAAATGTCAATCCCCTAGGTGGAAAATGGCCATGGTGAGGAAATGCTTGTCATTAGTTCTCCAGGAATGTGCTGCACATTTTCGAACCGTTGACACTTATCACATTTTTTGATAAGCTCAACTGTGTCTTTTTGCACGGTTGGCCAAAAGTAGCCTACCCTGATTGCCTTTCCAACTAAAGATCGAGGTCCTAAGTGATTACCACATACACCTTCATGGATCTCTTGCAACACATATGTCGCTTCTTCAGGATTCAGGCATTTTAAGTAAGGTAATGAAAATCCCCTCTTGTAGAGTTCACCATTCACAATAGTGAATCTTGCGGCTCTGACTCTAACCTTCTTTGCTTTGGACGGGTCTAATGGGAGTTGGCCGTCTCTAATGTAAGAAATAATCAAATCCATCCAGGTGCTTGATTGTTGGACTAGGAAGGCTTGTAATCCCTCTATGCTAGGGATTGACTGAATTTCCATATATAGCTTGGGCTTCTCTGGGGCGTTTTCAGTTGATGCCAACTTAGCAACCTCATCAGCAGCTAAATTGTTCTCTCGTGGGATTTGCTCGAACCTGACGTCATTAAAACAATCAACTAGTTGATTTGTTAGATTCAAGTATCTCTTTATTCTTTCCTCTTTTGCTTCATACTCGTTGGTTATTTGCCCAACAATTAGCTTGGAATCAGTTCTCAGCTTCAAATTCTTGACTCCTAAAGCTTTTGCAATCTTCAGGTTGGTGAGGACTGCTTCGTACTCTGCCTCATTGTTTGTAGTTGGAAATTGGAGTTGAACTCCATATTTAAGGACGTCCTTCTTAGGTGAGGCCACAATCACATCGATGCCTCTAAGACCTGCGACAGATGAGCCATCTGCACACATCGTCCAGTACTCTGCTGCTAGATCTAAGTCTGGAAGGGTGAATTCAGCGATAATATCTACTAACGCCTAGGCTTTGATTGTTGTTCTCAACCTGTATTCAATATCAAACTGGCTCGATTCAACCGCCTACTGGACAATGCGTCTTGCTGCATTTGTTTTGCTCATGGCTTTCTGGATTTGCTGATTTGTCATTACCATTATGGTGTGAGCTTGGAAATATGGACTGAGCTTTCTCAAAGCGACGATCAAAGAAAATGCCATCTTCTCTATCCATGGGTACTTCATTTTGGCACTTTGAAAAGCTTGGCTTGTGTAGTAAACAAGTCGCTACACCTAGGACTCTTCACGAATCAAGGCTGAACTGACAGCCGTTTGTGATACAGCCAGATACAAAAATAGACCTTCCCCTTTTATAGACGGGCTTAAAAGTGAGGGCTTAGCTAGATAGTCCTTAAGATTCTAGAAGACTGCTTCAAACTCGTCTGTCCATCGGAAGGCCTTCTTAAAGTATTGAATGTCTACTAGAGGTTATCAAGGTCAGTTTTTGCTTCCTTGCTTTTTACGAGCATGTCATCCATATAGACCTCCATATTCTCACCTATTTGCTTGTTGAACATTTGGTTTACCAATCTCTAGTACGCGGCACCTGCGTTCTTGAGTCCAAACGACATGACTTTATAACAATATAGGCCCTGGCTAGTCACGAATGCAATTTTCTCCTAGTCTTCCTCATTCATAAGGATTTGATTATAACCTAAAAAAGAATCCATGAAGGTTTGTAGTTCATGGCCAGCTGTTGAATCAAAGAGCTCGTCAATTCTAGGAAGGGGAAAACTGTCTTTGGGGCATGCATTATCTAAGTCTGTGAAGTCTACACACATTCTCTGCTTTCAATTGGACTTTTTCACCATGACAACGTTGGCAAGCCCTTCGGGGTAGTAAACCTCTCGAATAAATCCCGCAGTCAAGAGCTTTTCTACCTCTTCCATAACTACTTTATTTCGCTCTAGGGCAAATACTCATCTCTTCTATTGAATTGGATTCTTTATTGGGTCGACATTGAGATGATGCTCTATCACATCTTCGTCAATCCCTGGCATATCTTCGTGGCACCATGAAAAGACATCCAGATTCTTTTTAAAGAATTTCACTGGTTCGTTTTTTAAGGACGGTTGGAGCTCCTTCCCAACCTTGGTAGTTTTGGAAGGATCTCATTCCACCAACTCAATACTTTCCACCTCTTTCGTGGGCTTGGGTAGCTCTTCCTCCACCTTCTAGGTGTGATTTTCTTTGGATGCCAGTACTGCCTGGTGTGTGAGACTAGGAAATTGCCTCTCAAAAAAAGAGAGATTTTTGAGTGCTTTTTAAGGCACTTCTTTTTTTGGGTAAGTGGTGTGGAGTCGCCACTTATTTTTTATACAAAAAAATAAGATAAACTAAATATAACATGACTGAATAGCATCCTTTCATTGATTGAATAAAAAATTACATAATTGAAAATTTGAAAATTACATGGCTTTGGGTCCTAGTTACAATCTACCAAAAGTACATGGCTTCTTATCCTAGTTACATTCTACCCAAAATAAAATTAAAGACAAGGCTTAGATCTACTTATCCAAAAACCTAAATTCAGAGGCTAGGTTACGGAATGGGAAGGTGTTAGGCACCCATTCCACCCAAATAGAGTCTGGTCTTCTAGACTCTTGTGACCTATGTACCCTTTTATGTATGCTATGAATGATATGTTGAGCATGCAAAACAAGAATTAAATCACACAAATTTATCTATGAATAAATCCTCTTCTTTGTTTATTTATTTATTTATTTTTTTAAATCACATATGTTTTAATGATTAAAAAATTTGATTATGACTTATATAAACAAATCAGATATGTTTTTGTATGTGTAGAAAAAAGGTTTTTGGAGAGAAAATTCAGATTTGTTTTGGTGATTAAAAGAAATTGATTTTGGTTTGTAAAAAAATCAGACCTGCTTTTAAGAATCTAAAAAAAATGGTTTTAACTTTGTAAAAGATCAGATCCATTTTGTGATAATAAAAAAAATGGTTTTTAATAACAGAAAAATCAGATCTGTTTTTATATCTTCAAAAAATATGTAAAAGATTTTTTTTGAAGAGAATTTCACTCATAACATAAATTTATGCTACATGAATTAAACAAAACAAACAACCATAAACACAATTATGCATAATCTTTTTCTTTGTTTCAAAATCTGCATATTTTTAAAAAATTAGATTTGTATCTAAGAAATATACAAATTAGTTTTTAATTGGAGAAAAATTCAGATCTACATCTAATGAAGACGCATATCTGTTTTTTATTAAAAAAAATTCAGATCTACATCTAAGAAAGATGCAGATCTGTTTTTTATTAAGAAAAATTTAGATCTATATCTAAGAAAAATGCAGATCTGTTTTTGATTTTAAGAAAAAGAATTGGTTATATGCAGATAATTGAAATTAAGAAAAATATTGAAATCAACCTCTTCCATGGAGCACTTCTTGTTCTTAAGAGGATATTTTAGGGTTCAAAGAAATCTATTTAATTTTCTTTGAAACATAAAAACCCTAATTTCAACAGCAAATATCAGAAAGGAGATTTGCAAATATGAGCAATTTGAGAGCCTAAAAGTGTGTGCCTCTCAGAGCCTCCGAAAGGTCTCTTGAATTATGAGATCTAGTCTCTATTTATAGAGGTGGGAAAAATCTAAAAAATCGGCACAAACGATTAAAATGCAAATCCGAACGCATCTTTCTGTGAAAAGGTCGAAAAGGGTATGCCTTATCATCACCTGAAGGGAGTTGGGCCAAAGCTCAAAACGGGGCCACTCTGCACTTTTAATTTTAGCACTCCAAAAGTGCCGAATGATGCTCTTGGATGCCGAACGTTCTTCCGTGTTCGAGTGCGTTTTGGACTCTCTTTTTAGGGTTTTTTGATCTAGTACTTGTACCTAGACGTGTTTTCATCCTTAGTCTATGATTTTTTTCTCTTTTCTGGACAATTCATGCTTTTTTAGGAATAACTATCTTGTAGATAAATACCCTAAAATAAATCTTGATAAAGTTCAGATTATCCATAATTTTATTGTTATCCAATCATCCCTTTTATTCCTATGCAAGCAATCCCATTTTAGACACTAATTATCAACCAATCATGGAATTATTTAATTAATTTTAATTGTTTAACCAATCAGAATTAATTTAAATTAATCGTGTGTGGTCGACTCTATTTAGACACAACGCATGCTGATCGTGCAAACTTGATCATGTGATATCTTTCAATCCGATGGTCCAATTTGGAAACCGAACACACTGTTGCAATTGTTAGAATCTCAATATCATTTTTATGATATGCAATGAACAAATTAATGCACGTAATGCCAAAACAAATTGATGCATGTAATGCAATCATGATTTTTGGGGTACATGAATGATCATTCCAGTCATTTTCCTTGATTAAATCATGGGTGCAAAGTCGAGTGTCTATACTTGGTAACATTCCCTAGCTAAAAGTTGGTTTCCACAGATTTCTCTGATCCTTTAGGGGGTTGGGAATTTCACCTTTAGAATCACATTATAAGATGAAGGACAGTCAGTAACTGGAAAGTCTACCTCCTTGGTTACCTGTGCTGGGTGAGTCCCTGCTATATTTAATAGGGAAATGATGCCCTTTGAAAATACGTGGTCCCCACTGAAACTAACTAGAGGAGACTCGAAAGGTTTAAGGTGTTTCAGGTCCAACTTCATCTGTTGGAATGCCATTATGTATATTATGTCTGTTGAGCTTTCGTTGTCTACCAAAACTCTCCGGGTATTGTACCCTTCGATGGTCAACATGATAACGAGGGGGTCGTCATGTGGTTGTCTGACTCCCCTTGCATCTCATTCAGAAAATATAATGTCTTCATCTCCTGAGCGATGATATTTGGCTACTGGGTGCTTTATATGAACACTGTTGACTTGTCTTTGAACTGCCTTTCTCCAAGACCTGTATGACCCCCCTGCTACTAGTCCTTTAGTGATTGTCCTTATTTCTCCCACAACCTATTTAGGACAGTCTCACTCATCTTCTTTTTTATTGTCAATAGATTTCTCTTTCGTCTGGTGGCGGGATTGGTAGTCTTTCTTGAAAAAATTTTGGAGTTGTCCTCTCTGGATTAACTCTTCTATCTGCTCTTTCAAATCTCAACATTCTTCAGTGTAGTGGCCATGATCCTTGTGGAAACGACAATACTTCTTTGGATCTCTTCGTTTTAAGGATGAACTCAACGGTTTAGGCCACTTCAAAGCAGGGTCATCCTTTATTTGCATGAGGATTTTGTCCACAGGCATTAGTAAAGAAGTGAAATTCAACTTTTTCTTCGATGGTACTTCTAGATTGCTTTTGCCGGCCTTAGGGTCTGAGGGATTAGCTTTGCGATCCCTCTTCTTGCTCTACGACTCAGCACTCTCTTCTTTCTTCCATTTGCCCATCAATCCCTTTGCAGTTAGTGAGTCTTCTCCATTCATATACATCTGCACTTTGAATATCAAATCTGTCATCAAGGTCGGTGGGGTCTTCACCAGGGAAAAAACAAGGTCAAGATTGTTCAACCCCACTTGGAAGGTCGTCATTACTACCTAATTGTCTGTCTCGTCAATTTCCAACACTGCTTTGTTGAAGCATTTCACATATTCCCTCAAGGTTTCTCCTTCTTGTTGCTTTACAACCAACACATATGAGGTGGGCCTTTTATGGCATTGGCCTTCAATGAAACACTAGACAAAAGAGTCGCTCAGCTGCTCAAAGGTTCGCGATAGACACCACAGGTAATTTTCTAAACCACACTCTTGTTGCTCCTTTGAGGGTTGCTGGAAAAAATCTGTAAATTACCTCGTCTGGGGTCTACTGAAGGCTTAATATTGTCTTGAATGCCCCTATGTGATCTAGGGGATCCTTAGTGCCATCGTAAACCTCTAGCTATGGGAGACGAAATTTGGGAGGCAAGGGGCATTCCAAAATGCTAGTAGTGAAGGGTGAGCCCGTCCTCTTGATCATGCCATCAGGGTTTATCACCATCTTTCCCTTCATGGCGTTCTTGACTTTGTCTAACTCATTCCTCATGTTTTTCATCATCTGATCGTTGCCATAAGTCAACTGTGTAGTGTGCTCAAAAGTCTCTCTCTGTTGTTTCCCAGGCTATGGGCTTCGTCGTCGTTGTCATTGCGGTTACACCGTGACTAGGACATATTAGTGTCCTCTGGACGCACTCATCGCTTCAAATCTTCATTTTGTTTCATCAACTCTTGCACATTGGCTGTTAGTGCTTGGATTTGTTGAGCCATCACCACCAGGTCCGGCGACATGGTTGTGGTTGAGTCCGTCGGTTCTATGGAACTTAGTCAATAGAGAATTCAACGACTTATTGATTGATAGCTCATCGTTCCCCACAGACGGCGCCAAACTGATAAAACGCGATTTCACCTCATCAGTATGTTCCTCGTTAGTGCGATGGACGATGTTGAGATCCTGTTCACAAGAAACAAACAATGTAATGAAGACACTAGTGTGGGGTCCACCGAGGAGCCTCTGATGATTAAGTTAGCTTATTTCTTGTGGAACTAGCATAATCTGTATGTAATTGAGCTTATTTCCACTTACTTGTTGCTTCTAGCTTTATATAGCCTATCTGTGAGTAAACGTTCTTTGCATTTATCTTCTTAGGCGTTATGGTTGAGCTAGAGGATTAAATGGCTTATTTAATAGCCATTTAACCTCCTCATTCAATGCCCTGTAACGGCTGTGTAACGGTCAGTTTGATGTGACTATGACAGCAGTGAGCTGGTGGCTGGAAAGGCCGTACATCCATTACACTTGTGCCATTTAAGTGACAAATTTATATTTGAGCATTAATGTGTGCTCACGATCGTCTTTGATAACGACGATCCTGTACGGACGGTCATTTTATGGATGACCATTTTACACTACTCGTCAAATATGCCTAGTTGATCCCTCTTGTCATGTGTCATTTGTTCATTGTCTATCCACTGACATGTGTCTTGTTATCAACAAGATTTGGTAACCTCTTATTAGAATTTTATTTTTAAATAACAATAAATATTAAAAAATTTAGTTAGTTGTCACGTTTCAAAACAATGTTGAAAATTAGCATCTCGAGTGTCTAAAACTCGAGTTCTAAGATAAAACTCGAGTTTTTAAGTCTCGATTTGTAAGAGGATGGGTTCAAAGTGAGAAAAAAATCGACATGAAAATCGAGTTTTAAATACTCGATTTCCATAATTTGTAGAAAAACGCCGCTATAGGGTTTTAAAACGTCACTATAGGGTTTTAAAACGCCACTATAGAGCTCCCTAAACCTGGTACTTATAAAAAAAATTTTGCAGGAAAACGCCGCTATAGGGTTTTAAAACGTTACTGTAAGACTTAAAAACGCCACTATAGGTGAAATTTTTTTTGCATGAAACTCGAGTCTTAAATACTCGAGATCTATGTGGCATTTTCGCACTCGCAAGGCGAGTTTTTCGGACTCGAGTTCTAATATGGATCTCGAGTTCTAATATGGATCTCGAGTTCTAATATGGATCTCGAGTTTCTAAAACTCGAGATGTTACTTTTCTTAAATCTTTCAAACCGTTCCTAACTTGCTATTTTGAATCACTATTCACATATGTTTTGCACAAAACCTCCCTCTTATTACCACCTTAGGGGAGCTACTTCCTGGCTATCTTTATTTACTTAACAGGTGTCTAACTAATATTCGCTTGAGATAACTGCTCACGATCCTATGAACCTGCTTTTGATTAACGCCACTTGTCACTCTGGACTTTAATCTTTGGTTTAATTTTATTCTACCGTCTTCTATATGGCCTCTACTTTTTACCTGGCTAATCCTTGTCTTGCCACTTTTTCTATTACTAAATTAGTTATTTGGCCCAAGACCCTCCTTCATAGTTTACCAATATAAACTGCAATAATTAGTTGGTATTTTGCTCTAACCCATTTTATGCAAGTTTACTATTTAAGTAAAGTTTCAAGACGCAGTTTTTGGCTTTTTGCCTTCATTACCTCTCATGTTGATGTGAGTAGTAGATTTGACTTTCCTAACTTGAACTTGGGTAAAAAAGACAAGCACAATCAAAATCAGACAACTGGTAAAAGTGATGAATAAGACCCCTGGCCCTACACAAATGATGAAATGAATATGGTCCTTGTGTTGTTTGGCTGGCTCTTAACCCCATTCCAGCTAAAATTGCTGTCCTCCACTAATATGCAGTTTGAAGAAAACGCCTTCTTTAATATGAAAGAAAGCCATCTGCTTTGGCAAAAGACTTTGTAATCATTTGTTCATATTTGTGGGGGAAGCGATCATCTTTTTATCATCCCCTTGCACACTTAATTGATCATTATATCGCGTGTTTCTTATAAGGGGGGTCCTAAACCATAATCATCTATCTTGTTTAACTTTCGAAAGTTTTGTTTACCTTGCAATAAAATCAGCGCTAATGATTAGGTTAATAATAAAGACCAAAACAACACAAAAATTTGGTGCATTAATAAGCAAACAGTGTCAGTACTAGTTGGTCTACAATCAATCTCCATGGAGATGGAGGTAGTGCCTTGTTGCTGGTGGAGCACCCGACAAATTAAATAATAGCCTGTCTGTCTTCCAACTTCTTCTCTCTTTAATTTGATTGATTTCAATCGACGTGCTGGACTGCCATTGTTTATTTGCTTACCTGGATCCTTATTGCACACAACAAACAGAGACAAACAGCCAAAGAGGCAACAATCTCCAAGCACGTGAATACCACGCTTCAAAATCGTACCCTCTGCATTTGTGGGTCCACTAAACTTTGTTCTTTGGACAAAAATACAACCGATATTATATTGTCGTTTTGTGCTGGTAACGTTAACAAACAATATTAATGTTACATGCCAGATTTGGAGTAGTGCTCAGGATCCACCATACAGAATATGCATTTTCATTAATTCAAGTTAATTTACTACACATTCAACCAAAAAAATAAAAATAAAAATAAACTTGTTCTTCTTAAAGTTGAGTTTTCACATAAAATCATGCTAGAAATAAAATATACCATTTTTCTTATATAAATATTACAAATTGATGTCTTATCAATTACAAAAAAAAAAAAAAAAAAAGGGTCAAGCATTTATTTATTATGTTTTGCTAATAACATTTATATTTATTATGTTATTTAAGTAGTTCCAATAATTTTTATTTCAAATATGTCAAGGTTCTTTCTTACACTAAGATATTTAACAGTTTATCCAAAAAAATAAATAAATAAAAAAGTTTGGGTTCAAATGCTAAAGTAAAAGAAAAAGAAAAAAAATACAAAGAAAAAAAAAATTGCTGAACCCGGGTAACACCGTACCGTATAAGGTGATGCGAATTAATGAGTACCCTAAGCCTATGGCAGTGACTGAAATTATTTTTGCTAGCGTAGCACTGCAAGCAACATGATGACGTTGTGAATGAGATTGATAAACAATAGGGATGGTAAGCCTACAAGCCTGCTCCCCAGTCCCCACGCTCAGATCACAGGTAAAACAGTAATGAGAAGAGTTAGCTCATAGCTGGGTGGTTTGGGTCTTCCTCAATGAAAAGTTGATTGGAACGGAAAAGGATAAGGCTATAGAAAAGAACACCTAAAAAAGTGAATAGAATATTTTGACATGGCAACAAAACAATCATATATATTTAGCATTATAGCAAAAGTTTGAAATTAGTATGAAGGGTTTGCTTGTGACTATTACGTAAAAAATGAGGGATAACAAGGAGTCCCACTCCCACAAGGTAGCAACTTGGCTATCAAAAGTCAAAACTTGATCAGCAAAAAGATCTACTCATTTTCTTCTTCGATCTTCTTCTTCTTCTTCTTTTTTCTGAATAAGTACAGTTCTACTCAGTACTGTTCTTAGTACAATTTAGGGTTAATATAATTTTTTTGAATGGATTCTAATATAATGTTAATCCTCTACAAAATACTTGTTAAAAATGGGTTTGCTTACTTGGTTAACTGGCTATATCTAGAAACCATATTAACTAAAAAAAGAAAGGCGGTGATTCTTCTATATCTAATCTTATAGGCAAAGAGATCTCTTTGGTTCTCCTTGTGAATCAAAAAGAGAGAGGTAGTCAGAATTAGTCAGAACTTAAGAAGGGTTACAACTTACACGGTCACCATCTCCCTCTTTTGAAAAATACTCTAATATATTATTTTTATCCACTTATCCATTCAAGATGGATGGGTACATTTATAAGAGTATCTACATTTGTAAAACACAGTTGTGTTAGGACATATGTGATTTGATGTTAGGAACATATGTCAATTTAAAATTAGTTAATCCTTTGACAAAATGCACTTTACTTGTAATTAAGTAGATCTAAGATATGTTTAATACTTCAAAGAACAAGAGTTCAAGTTTAGTATTGAAACCATGCAAATCTGTCCAAGAAACAAATGAAAAATGGTTGTTCATTAAAACCGGACAGATTCCTGACAGATAGCTATCTATCGAGCTCGACAGCTGCTCGATAGATTCTATCTATCGAGGTCTCGACAGATACTATCTATTGAGGTATCTATCAAGAATTACGAAATTCAGATTTCCAGATTTGATTTTTGGCCCATGCTTATCTATTTGTATATGGTTTTTTTTCTCACAACCCTAGACATGTAAAAGGCTTATTTTAAAGACTATCACATAAAATATTACAAGGAGAACATATGCAAAAGGTAACCGATGCCTTATTCTCTCTGAAAGAAGCTACTGCGTCTTTTGTGTTTTAGAGTTTTGTAACCAAGTGCTTCTTGATCTTCATTGTTGATGAAGTGAAGAACTTTGGAGCCAACAATCTTCTTCAAGTTGGTGTGTTAGTCACGAACTGAGAGTCGTGCATCTTTAGTTAGTCACATATTGAGATCCGTGCAAAAATGGTGGCATTCATATATTGAAGAGTTTAGAGGTTCTAAAGCGGTAGAAGGTTTTTGCTGTAAGTTCATCTACGGGGATTGTAGAGTCTAGGGACAAAAGTTTTGTACTAGATCTGAAACTTCTCTTTATTATAGTAGATTACTTTTCAAGAAGGTTTCCCCTAGGTTTTTTACTATAAAACTAGTTTGTTTCATTGGTTTTCCTAGGTCATCATTTTTTTTTTCGCTGCATGATATTGACATGATATTGATATTTGTTTGTTTAGCAAGTTTTATTCATAATAAATCTAATTAACAACTTGGGTTTAAAACTTATTAATTCTATCAACTAAGGTCTAAATTTCCCAACAAGTTGTAAAATATTCTATCTTCAAAATATCGATAACCTTCGGGAAACCCAGTTGGCATCCGCATTTCCCAAAGAATAATAAGTGGAGATTATCTCATTATCCAAAAAAACACAGTTCATATATACGATAAATGACAAAAGAAAGAAGCAATTTTGTCATTTAAAAACAGTTCATGCTATCTTGTACATGCAACTTTGATTTTCCCCTATTTTATTGGCGAGAACTAAAAACCAAACGGGCAACATAAATAAATAATTTGAGAAAAATACAAAAACAGCCTCATAGTTTTATACCTATGCCAAATTCAACTTTGTCCTTTTAAATTTTAAGAGTTTGTTTGGATACCGCTTATTTTGCTGAAATTGAAAATTTATTACTGAAAGTACTGTAGATAAAAGTAAAAATTAGCTAAAATAGTATAGTGAAACCCGTGAATAATACCAAAAAGTGCAGTGGAGCCTATAAATAGTAGAAAAAAATAAGCTAAATAGTAAAATAATTTTCATTTTTCATTGGTATCCAAACGGAGGCTAGTTGTACCAATTCATTCTAATCCATTCATCTTTGTTAAGCTCAGAAGGAGCAATTTGTAACACCTTTATCCAACCAAAATGACAAATTTGCTGAACTAAAAGTAACATGGTTCAATTTGACATAGGTGTAAACCTACAGAGTTTCTTTTCCCCAAATAAATGTTTTCCAAGAAATCAAGCCCACCGATCATTTTTCTAATTGCAAATTATTCCTTTGACATTTTATATTTATTAATGTATAGAGACACAATAATATTCCATATGTTTTTTCTTATAATTGTTTACATATGGTGAAAATACACTTTTACTCCTTACATTTTGGGGTCAATTCCCATTTTGGTCCTTAAATTGATTTTGTGCCTAGGTCAGTTCTTGAAATTAGAAAATCGATTCTGTTTTCGTCCCTACCATAAACCAACTAACAGAAAAGTTAGACGTGGCAGACGGAGTGCATTGCCAGTTGACATGACGTTGATGCGGGTATTAAAATATTATTAAAAAAAGTTAGTTGGCATTTTTTAAATGCCACGTTAGCATTTTATTTTCTATTTTTTTAAAATCACATTAGAATTTTTTTTTAAATCTAATATTTATTTTTACTTTATTATTTATTTCTTAATTTCCTCTCCCAGCAAAATCAAAATAACTATTCCAAAATCCCTACCCTAACCTGACTAAGAGACAAAGAGGGCAGAGGAGAGAGAGAGAGAGAGAGAGAGCCAAAACAGAATTGATTGGAGAAGGTGGGTTTCCTGGAGAATCCAAAAATAGCTCTCTCTCTCTCTCTCAGTGGAGGCGGCAAGGTAGGTTTGGATTCCCAGGTTAAGTGGGAATTGACAGTGTTGCGGAACTCATTAGCTGCGGCATCGTAGGCACGTGCCGCCTTTTCTACTGTGTCAAAAGTTCTGAGCTAGACTCGGGTCTTCTTCCTCAAGTTGCGATCTCAGCTACGTAGCGACCCCATGGACACTTCCTCACGCCTCTATATTGGATTTCTTTGGTATTCGGGCCTGGGTTGACGAAGTCAGGTTGGTCTTTGGGAGCCATTTGGGTTTGTAAAAGTTTTAGAGATTTTTGGATTTGTTTGGAACGAGAAGTGAGTTTCAGAAATTGAGTTTGAGGAAAGGAAGGAAGTGAGGGTGTAGATTTTATAGAGGTAGATCAGTGGTGGTGTGATGTTATTGTGGCCCAAATCGGTGGTGGTGTTGTGTTGTTGTGAAGCACAGATCAGTGGTTACCAAACCTCTCTCCACCCTACCCTTGCTCTTTTCCTTTCTCTAAGGTTGATTTTGAAGTTTTTAGCTTAGGATTTCTATGGATTTAATGTTAAGGCTTTGCTAGTTGCTAGGAAAGTTTGGAAGATTTGATTCGGTGGTAGTGCTTTGCTGGTTGTTGGGTTTCTATTCTTTTACTTGGGTTTGATGTTCATGTTCTTTGATTTGGGGGTTTTTGGGTTTGAAGGCTAAAGTAAGCTTTGCTGGTGCTAGGTTTGGTTGTTGGGTTTATGGGTTTGGTTGCTTTGCTGGGTTTGGAGTTTGGTTCTTTGCTAGAGATTGATTATGGGGAAGAACACAAAGAACATGAACATGTTCTTTCGAAAAAATAATGAAAAAAAAAAGGACAAAAAAGACACTTGTTTATGGCCATTTCGGAAGCCCAACTGGAAGGGAGAAGCCCAACAACACGGACAGAAAAGAGTTGGCAAACGGATAGAAAACCCATTAAGCCTAAGCGGCAGGAATAATGGATCACAGGCCCATGAGATAAACAAATGGGCCTTGAGGAGGTAAATGGGCTTAAAGAAGCTTGAAAAGAAAGAAAAAGCAAACCATGGGAAGTATATGATGTGGAAAAGTGAGAATGGGCCACAGCAAGCCCAAAGTAATGAAAGTAAAGAAAGTAAGGGGTTGATGGCAAACCCATGAACCCCAAGGATGAGGAATAATGTAATTGGGCTGGGGAAACCCAAAGAACTTAGTAAAAAGCTCATAATAATGCAAAGTTAAGAAAAGGGCCGAGGAAGCCTAAGGGAAGCAAACGGGCCCGGGACGCCCAAGGGAAAACAAATGGGACACAGGAGCCCGCCAGTGATGTAACAAAAGAACCAATGGCCTTGCTAGGCCATTAAGAGAAGAATAAACTGTAGGCTCAAAGAGGCCCAACCAGATTGAGGCAAAACAACTTCGCAACAGGAATGATAGAGTGGTATGGCGAGAGATGGTAGCAGGAAAAAGGGTGGGCTGAAGAAAAAGCAAAGCCTACCGTCAAGTAAGGCCCAGCCTTGAATAGGGCAAGCCATAAAGGAAAGGGAAACCAGAAAATAGTCAAGAACGGACGACAGATTGTGTAGGCCAATCACGGCAGACGCATGAGCAGCAGACAAATTTTGGATATACATGGAAGAGAGACACGCGCAAGGGCCAGACCTTACCAGCCTGTACCCAGCCAATACAGGACATAGTGAGGTCATTGGTCAGAGGTAAGAGGGCATGGTTTGGTGGTGGGGAGAGGGGAAAACCTATTTTGAGGTTCTTGCTATGACTCTTTAGGAGGAAGTGTCTTGCTAGGATGACATACCACCCAAAGGGGCAAAATTGAACTGGAACCACTAGGTGCATGCCATGAGGGATAGGGAGAGAGAAGGCACCCATACCATAGCAGGAAAGGGTGCCACGACAGATAAACAAACAAAATAGCTTTCTTTTGTTTGGCGATGAGGAGTGGCACACAGACAGACCAGTGGTGGTTGGCAGGTACACCCATACCAGACAAAGATGGTTAAGGGCTAAAATAGTAAAATCTGGTCACGGTAGGCACTATAAAGAAGCTCTTGCTGTGTGCAGAAAAAGAAGAGACGAAGGCACCATAGTATTGGAAACTTGAAAACCAGGAAATAGAAAAATAAGGATTAAGAAAAAGAAGTAGAAAGAAAAGGATAAGAAAGGGGAATATTAGAAAATAAGGAAAGAAAAAGATAAGAGAGTTAGAATGGCAGGCATGCATCAATAGGTTGATTCCCTCTCTCCCTCTCAAAATCTTTCTCTTTGCCGAAAGCAAAGAGTGTTATTGTGTACCAACCATTTAGGTCCGTTTCCTTCAAAGTGATTAATTTCCATGGCAGGATCTCCCTGAGAGATTATTCACTTTGAAAAGAGGCATTCTTCCCTCTTTGGTTTTGGTCTTGTGGACTAGACTTGATCTGATTTATTTCCTCTCTTAATCAACTCATATACTACCCCTCTGTTTCCCTTACTTTTCTTATAAAATGATTGTGATCAAACTGTGATTATCTCTTTCTTAAGTAGGGATTATCTGTTTACCTTAATAAAAATGTCAAAGTATTTTATTTTATCTTGTTATTATCATATTTGTCTACTGCAATCCATCTGAAACAGTTTTGCCTACCTTAAGCGTGCTCCTAGTAGACGAGGCATAGTTTGCACACAAGCCGAACCAAATTGAGTTACAGTTCGACCGGTTTCAACTCCCTTACTCAGAATACTTGGGCCTAGTACCATAGGAGGCAGCCTAGCCCATTTTAACCACTAAAGGCCCACTACATTAAATTAGCGACTTCACTGGGGACTTGAGAAGTAGATAGGGACAAAAGCCCTCGCAAACAAATGCCTCCAAAGTCCAAAACAACGCGAAATATGAGTGTTGTGCCCTCACAAGTGGAGTCCAGGCCAATGACGCCTCACCAACAATAGCCTAACCAGGTGGAAGGTGAAAATGGAGTGGGGGCTAGACCCCAGCCACAGCTAAGAATCCCTACTGACAATGCCAACATCTTCATTAAAGTTTTGTAGTCCCTGCAACAGTCACAGCAACAAATGATGGAAGAAATCCGTCAGCTGAAAACAGACAAAACAAAGGAAAAAGGAAATCAACATGACCCAGAACATGCAGCAGACAAAGAAGAGACACTAGCAGGAGGTGTCCCACAGAATGCGAAACAACGTTTCATTACTATGGCTGAAGTAGCGGCTCTCCTGGAACAAGAGAGAGCCAGAGCACCTAAGGAGAGATTCTACGTACGAAGGCCTTCTTACCCACTAAGGGTACTCAGCAAACTGTACCCTGAAAGGTATGAGCTAAGGGCCTTTGCACAGTACGATGGCAAGAAGGGAAGTGCAATTAAGCACATAAGCAAGTTCATTGATACTCTTGGCCCTTACGCTACAAATGAAGACTTATGTCTTCGAGAATTTTCCAAGTCGCTATGGGACTGAGCATACACCTGGTACATCGGCCTAAAGCCAGGATCGATCCTAACTTGGGATGATATGGTGGATGTATTTTGCACTTAGTACTTCCACGAGGAAGAAACAGTAATGCTTGTAACCTTGTAAGAAACCAAGTAAAGGAATGGCGAAGATTTGATGGAATACATCAAAAGATTCAAGAACATAGCACTTGATTGCTATGATCATTGTGAAGAAAGAACATTGGTGGAAATGTGTATGACGAACATGATCAGGGAGTACGAGGTAGTCTTGGAAAACTTAGAAATCTCCCAGTTTACGCAGTTGTCGCAAAAGTCCAGAAAGACTGCCCAATCCGTAAAACCAAGTTCGGACAAAAGAAATGCTCCGCAAGCTATAGCAGTATCTACTAGCGAGCGGAGAAGGAAGACCGATGGACGAGAATACGATACTCCACCACCAATACCATGCACTCCAAAAGAATTAGATGTGCTGCAAGACAAGTGGATAGTAGATGGAGTTTTCAAGCCTAATCAAGTTTCCAGAGAACCCACAGAAGAGGAGCAGAGGGAGCCCTGCTTCTACCGTTTGCACAACTACGTGCAACATCCTACCGCGGAGTGTTGGGCACTCCGCAAATTGGTGCACTGCAGGATCAAAGAAAGGACTCTAGAACTATCCCAGCAAGAGGTTCAAAGAAACCCACTCCCAAACCACAAAGGGAAGGGTGTAGCAGCGGTGGTGATTTGCGCGGATCTAGGAGAAGACGAAGAAGAAAATCTAACCCTACCTGTCGCAGCAATTACCACTTTACAACGAAGCTCCAAATTCAAAAATTTGTTTGACTAGCTGGGGCTCACAGCAAAGGAAAGAAAGATAGCCACGGAGGCTCTAGTGAGCATCACCTCCGGGGCAGGAGTAGAATGCTTATCAGCGAAAATCCCAGATGACAGAGCCCTCATACAAGAGTCGACTGAGATCACTTTTAGTAATGAGGATATGAAGGTGGGATACCCAGATCACCGGAGGCCCCTCAACTTTGTGGCATCTATAAATCAAATCCCCTTTAAGAGGGCCTTGGTAGATACAGGTGCTTCTGTAAATCTCATTCCATTGAGCACTTTACAAGCAGCAGGAATTTCAGAAAGAAAGATTCAGGGATGCCAATGGAAGTGACGGGGTTTGGCAGAAGGGGCGAGTACACCGCAGGCCACATTTAGTTGTGGTTGAAAGTGGGCCCCATAACTTCTTTAGCGCGGTTCCACGTGGTGAAAATGGAGGTCTCCTATCATGTGCTTTTGGGAAGGCCATAGTTGCACAGACACCGATTGGTCCCGTCCACCTATCACCAATGTGTAAAAGGATGGTTGAACAGCAGGATGATACGCATAGCAGCAAACCCCTCGTTGTTCGAACAGGCGGAAGCTCATTTAGTAGAAACTATGTTTTCAACCAATGGGCTCTGTCCGGGGAAAGCTCAATATCAAAGCCACGAGGCACCTTCGTGCTTAAGTGAGAAGATGTTCAAGGTGACCCAGAGCCTGACCTAAGGGAGTTGCTAGCACAAAAGAAGAAAAGAAAAGAAGCACCCGTCGTAGAGTTAGCTAACACACCCCAATGTGTCAGGGTCTGAGGCCCTGATGGTAGGATTGTGTACAAATTATAAAGGCGCGTGGGGCCCACGAGTGAAATACAAGCGGGCCCCACCAGGAGGGGCAATGTAAGAGTTTGGTTGTTGCGTGGTACAAGAAAGTTCGGGGGAAGAAAGTAATAAAGAGAAAGATGAAAAAAATCGTGGCAGAAAAGGAGGTGCAAGTTGTGGCAGAAGCAAAGTTGGAGGAAGTTGACCTGGGGTCTGGTTCACAAGAACCAAGACCTATCTCAATTAGTGCAAGTCTGACAGAAAAGGAAAAATCAGAGCTGATACTGCTGTTAAAAGAATTTAGAGACGTTTTCGCATGGGATTACAGTGAAATGCCAGGACTAGACCCTGGGCTAGTGGTGCATACGTTGAATGTGGACCCAGAAGCCAAACCAGTGGCCCAGCCTACTAGGATATTCCACACTAAAATAGAAAGGAAAATAGTTAAAGAAGTACAGAAATTGCTGGCCGCAGGATTCATCAAGCCTATTCAACACCCGTGCTGGCTATCCAATATAGTACCAGTAAAGAAGAAGAACGAGTAGATAAGATGTTGTGTAGATTTCAGAAATCTCAACAAAGCCTGTCCTAAAGACGAGTTCTCACTGCCAAACATGGATTTACTAATAGATTCTACGGTAGGAAGCACTATGTTTTCATTCATGGATGGGTTCAGTGGATACAATTAGATCACCCATAGGCAACTTCTACTATACTATAATGCCCTTTGGGTTAAAAAATGCAGGTGCAACTTATCAACGAGTAATGATGGCCATATTTCATGACATGATGCATCAGGAACTAAAGGACTACATGGATGACACAGTGGTTAAATCAAGGAGGAGAGAAGAGCACTTCCACGCGGTGAAAAGGGTATTTGAAAGGTGTAAAGCCTTTAAACTAAGAATGAACCCTCTCAACTGCACATTTGGAGTGTCTTTTGGGAAATTCCTGGGCTTCCTAGTGCACAGCAGGGGAATAGATGTGGACTTGGCCAAAGCTACGGCTATAGCCACTATGAGACCACCAGCCACGGTAAAGGAGTTAAAGAGCTTCTTAGGGAAGGTCTCGTATATTCGAAGATTCATCCCTGGGTTGGCATCAATCACCTCTGCTTTCACCAAATTGCTCAGGAAAGGACAAAGCTTTGAATGGGGAGAAACGCAGCAGACGGCCTTCAAGAGGCTACTACAGATCATGATGGACCTCCCAACAATACAAGCCCCAGTCCACAGAAAGCCATTGCTACTCTACTTGGCCGCCAACTCTTATGCCATTGGTGCATTAATTGCCCAAGATGATGAAGGTGGTGTTAAGCAACCAGTATACTACATCAGCCGTGCCTTAAAAGATGCAGAAACTCGTTACCCAAGGGCAGAAAGGGCGTGTCTAGCTATTATGTATGCTTCGTAGAGGTTATGCCATTATTTCTTGGGCTTCGAAGTATGGCTGATGACCAAGTCCAATGCTATCAAGGCTCTGTTGCAGTAACTAATCCTCTCAGGCAGAATATCCCAATGGTTATTACAATTGTCACAATATGACTTAAGAATGGAGACACCCAGGGAGGTGAAAAGCCAGGTTATAGCAGATCTATTGGCACAGTTTCTGGGAGAAGAAGAATTCTCGTTGGACGATGAAGTTCTAGGGGAAGTAGCCATGGCAGAAGAAGTTAGAGAACAATGGGTAATGAAATTTGATGGGTCTTCTATCAACCAATCAGGGGGAATGGGAGTAGTTCTGTACCATGAAGAAGATAAGGCAATAGCGCTATCATTCAAACTGGAATTCCCTTGTTCAAACAACATGGCAGAATATGAAGCCTATCTAACCGGGTTGGCCACAGCTCTTGAAATAGGGGTCAAGCATTTAAAGGTGATAGGTGATTCAAACCTGGTGGTATGCCAGGCCAAAGGGATTTTCTCTGTAAAAGAACCCAGCCTAGCCCCATATAGAGTAATGGCCTAGAAGATAGAGGAGAAATTTTCAACCTTCGAAATAGAACATGCTCCAAGGAACGAAAACCAGTTTGCGGATGCATTGGCCGCACTGGGCTCGCAAATAATGTTCGAAGGGGAAGGGATAACACTAGGGTAGTGGTCAACAAGAGGGAAGAATCCATTATTGAAGTATTAAAGGAAAGATTCCGAAAGGAACGGTGAGAAAGGGATTGGCGAATCCCCATAAGGGAAACCTTGATGAAAGAAGAAGGTGCCGCAGAACTGAAAGTGTTGAAAACTACGCCCTAGTGAGAGGAGAACTGTACCGCAAGATGCCTGGTGGGATTTTGTCCAAATGCGTGGGTAAAGAGGAGGCCCAGAGAAAGTTGAAAGAAGTACATGACAAGACTTACGGATCCTGTGGGGAGGTCAGCCTTTACCGCACATTTCAAAGGGCAAGCTTCTATTGGCCAAGCATGGGTAAAGACGCAGACCAAGTCCAAACCCAATATGGGACCTACCAACTTGCAGCAGACAAAGAAGAAAGTTACGCTATGTTCATCAGCGAAGACTGGAAAAGCCCATTCGTGCAGTACTTGGTAGAAGGCATCCTGCCACAAAAGCACAGTGAAAGATACAAGCTTAGGAGGTTGGCAATGTGTTACATTTTACATAACTCGGTCTTTTTCAAAAAAGGGTATGATGGTGACCCCTTAAGATGTTTGGGCCTTGAAGAAGTAAGAGAAATGATAAAAGAAGTGCATTCGGGAGAGTGTGGGGAGCACTAGGGGAAGAAAAATTTTTACAGATGCCTGCTGCAAATGGGCTACTACTGGCCTACCATAAAGAAAGATACAACAGAATTTGTGAAGAAATGCCACAGTTGCCAAGTACAAGCCAACTTGATTCACACTCACCCACAGAACTTACATAGCATGGTCACCCCATGGCCCTTCCACACTTGGGGGCTTGATTTGATAGGACCAGTTAACCCACCATTGCGTGGATACATATGGATACTAGTGGCTACGGAATACTTCACTAAATGGGCAGAGGTAGTGCCACTCTGAAAAGCCATAGGAGGAGCAGTGACAAACTTCATCAAGGAAAACATAATTGTAAGGTTTGGAGTGCCCCACAGGATTATCAGCGATAATGGCACACCGTTTGTCAACAGTGATGTAAGGAAAATACTGGAGTTCTACCAAGTCAAGCACCATCGTTCATCGCCTTGTTACCCTCAAGGAAATGGGCAAGCAGAGGCAACAAACAAAGTTCTCATAAAGATCATCAGTAAAATGTGCCAAGAGTACACAGGAGGATGGGCAACGCACCTGCCAGACGCCCTTTGGGCTTACAGAAAATCACCAAAGTCTATCACAGGATTTTCATCATTTTCCTTGGTATAAGGGACAAAGGTAGTAAGCCTAGCAGAAGTGATGACTCCATCTTTAAGAGTTATGCAAATGCAGGGGAAGGAAAAAGAGGAAGAAGCCTTTATGGCAGAAAGGTGTGAAGATCTAAAAGGACTTGATGAAAGAAGGGAGGAAGCCCAAGAGCATAGCTGCAGATACAGACAAAAGATGACAGAAGCCTATGGTAGGATGACTAAAGAGAGGGTGTTTGCGGAAGGATAACTTATGCTGAAAATGGCAGACTATGCCAAGCGAGGTATGGCAGGACCGTCTAAGTTTGCACCAAAATGGAAGAGACCCCTCGTGATAAGAGAGACACACCCAAGTGGGTATTATCATCTAGCCCAGATGGATGGCAAGGGTTCTTTTTTTTTTCCCTTCAAGTTAACCATGTCACAGACAAGTTTTGTAACATGCTTTTATGAGTACACAATGAAAAGGGCATGAAGTATTATAAAAAGCATTCCATGTCATAAGTAATAGCATAAATAACAAATAAGTGTAGCAATTTAAGAGTTACAAACCCAAACTATGGCAACTATGCCAAATTAGCTAAATAAGTGCTATAAAAAGGAAGTATGTAGATAAAGTGTACTAAGGCGGGGCAGTAAAAGAAGGAAAAGAACAAAAAAAAAGGGGGAAACTACATCAACGAAGCCCAGAGATAAGAGGCTGGTTTCCGAAGCGGCTAGACCCACCAATGCTAGCAAGAAGACACTCATGACGACCCTCCAAATCTGCCACCTCCTTCTTAAAAGTCTCAATTCGTGTGTCAATAGCATCTACAGCAAGCTGAACCTTTTTCATAAAGAAGGCTCGGGCAATCTCTCGGAGATGGTCTAGGATGAACTCCATAGCAAAACCCACACTGATCAGCTCCTGAACCGCAGCCTTCCACTGCAGGACCCTCTCGAAAGAGACAGTATCAACAAAGTTATGCTCAATATCATTCATTACACTTCCTAGCAATTTCAAGAAATGCTCCTTGGCAGAATGACCAAGGCGGAATCCCTACATAAAGTCCCCCCAACTACTGAAAACTGCCTCTAAGTGAAAAACGCAATCCTGGGGAACCTTAAAGCCATGAAAGTCCACATAAGGAGGGCCGGAACCCCAGAAGTCTGCAGGATCGAGGTCGTTAATCTTAGGCTAATCAAAATGTACAAAAAAGGTTGCAGCCTCACCCACAAGGTCTGGAACCGTGGCAGAACTGTGCCCACCTCAAACTGAGAAGGGACAGCAGGCAACGAACCTAACAAAGAGCATTAGATGAGAAATCATAAGTTAGGAGCGATAAACTCGCAAGAAAGAAAATAAGGGAGGAGCCGAGAAACTCACCAAGACCCATGAAAATGGAAGCTGTGGGAACGGCAGAAATAGATACAAAAGGTATGGCTGAAACAGGCACTGTGGGAATAGTAGAAACAGGTGCTATGGGTGTGGCTGGAGCAGTGGCTGGAGGCATATCTACATCTGCTACGACCCCTGGCTAAGGATGGCAATTTTGACCCGCCCCTCCCCGCTTCTCCCTGTGTGGGTTTTCCCCGCCCTGCAAAGGTGGTGGGACGAGGATGAGGCGAGATTTTAGACCCGAATCCCGGGGCAGGGCGGGGATGGGTTTACACTTTTTAGACCCACCCTGCCCCGCCCCATCCCCATCCCGCCCCGCATTAATAAGGATTAAATTGTAATTTTTTCATACCCTAAAACCCTACTATTTAAACAAAAATATCATCAGTTTATTTTATTCTACTTAACGTGACTCTCTACCTCTTTTTTCTTTCTAGCAAAGTTGGAAATAAGATACCAATTTTAACGTTTTCTTTTGTCTTTATTAGAAACAAATTTATATACTATTGAATTACTGATTTCATTCATGATTCATTCGTCTTTCTCAACTTACTTTTTATCATGAACATAATTTTTTTTTTTAATGTGGTACAAGTCTGGGCCTGAGTCTGAGACTCTAAATATTTGTGTCTGTGTCATTGTGTGTGTGTGGGCATTTGGCTGTTATAACTTATAAGGTACAAGTTTAAGACTTTGTCCCACTCTCTGTGAAATAGTCATAAAATGGGAGGACCTGAGTGTGCTAGTTTTTAAACATGCGTAGGAAAAAAAAGACAACCAATACTTCTTATAGTTTTCTTTGTTTGGACACAATTTGTTACATTATTTTATTTTATTTTTTGGAGGGCTGCTATCTGCTACTATCCTCGCTTTTTGTAAGTTTTTGGGCTTCAGTTCCTTTTTTCAATATAATTCTATCTTCAAAGTCAAAAAAAAAATACACATTACTTAGTAATTTATAACATTTATTGGGTTCAAGTATATTTTTATTATTGAAACATGTCATTTTATTTGAAAAAATGTAATAGTTGTAGGGAAAATTAACAAGAAATAAAGTTTTACGGGATGGGGCGGGGCTTCGCGGGGCCTTAAGGGGTGGGGATGGGGCAAGAAAAATCCATGTGGGACGGGGGCGAAGGCCCCATCCTTCGGCACCGCCCCGCCCCGCCCCATTGCCATCCCTACCCCTGGCCCCTTAAAAGTCTCTACAAAATATGGAAATAGACATACAAATTAAAGGGAATTGTAGCAAAGGGGAGACACAAATACATACGCCTAAGGAAGAGATAACAAAAAAGGGGGAGGAATGGACATAGCCAAAAACAAAAAGAAGGGAGAAAGGCACATACCCATGAATTCGGTCTCAGGGGGAGCATCCTCCTCGTCATCAGTGTCAGAAATCCTCTTCTTCAAAACAGGTTTATCGTCCTGACCCTTAAAGACATCCTCGGACTCCTCGGAGGATAAGTCCACATCAGGACCACGTGTGGCAGAGCTGGGAATGGAAGAAGCAGTAACTACCAGTGAAGAACCATCCTTCATAGCTTAGGATAGAACTGCAAAAGGGTCACTGGTGGAAATGACAAGGGGTGTGGCAGGAGAGGCAACCTCGGTCTCAATAGTAGTAGGAGGAGTAACCATTTCTTGGGGAGAGTGTGTCTCGGCAGGAACGGGAGTGGCCTCACTAACCTTCCTAGTATAAGTACCCTCGTCTATGGGTATCGGCTCAATGGGAAGGCTAGAAGCCTCAGCAGGAACTCCAGGTGCAGTAGTAGAAGGGGCAAGTGTTGCAAATACTACGTCGGCCCCATTGAAAAAGCCTCCCATGGGTGCACCCATGGAGGCAGAAAGCTCATCGGCCGTAGGGTGGTATATAGAAAGAGGCTCGGGCTCATCCTAGAAGACGAAAGGAAAAGGATGTGAAGATCAAAGGAACTTTTAAGCAGATGAGTCAAACAAAAGCATATGGCAGATGAGATACGTGCAAAGAAAAAAAAAGAGAGAAGGAAGAAGAAAAGAAGAGGAGATGTACCTCAAACTTAGGTTCATCAAGCAAAATGAGTCGGGTGACTGATGCATCCTCCTTATACTTAGACTGCAAAGGGAAAAGAGAACAAAAGATAAGGTTAAAAAGAAAAGTCAGCACACGTGTCAAGAGTAGTTGCAGGAAAGTCAAAAGTATATAAAAGACAAAGCAGAATTAGAAGTAACTTACTCTTTGCTCGACAGCAAACACAGGGTGAAAGGCTGTCTTTCTCTTGCTGCCTCGTGTTCTACTAACAGAAGGAGCATTTGTAGATGGCCGTGGAGTGGCAGGTTTGGGCTTGCTTATAGACTTAAGCTTGGCAGGAGCCCTCTTACTCGGCACAGAAATATTCGTCACTTTAACTTTCTTCTCCCAGCCCAGAGGTTAATCACTGGAGTGCCAATGCCACCCTCTTTTCTCCTTGTCCCACTCAAAGATAGCACACCAATTCGGCTCCCTGGCATATGCTAACATAGATTTGGAAGGCAAAAGCAACTGAGGATTAACCAAGATAATTGCGCTAAGCCCATCAGAAGGAATGAGGGAGAAGCCACGACTACCTATCAACTTTTTTTCAAATGAAGTCATCACGGCCTGCCAATATCCATGCATGGCAAAGGTACAAAGACCTTCCCTCAATGAGCCCGGAACGATGACTGTAGTAAAACACTGACTCCAAAATTCAAAGGCAGTGGGCCGTAGAAAGGGTCGGACAAAGGTGGGGGACTTCATAAGAAAAGAAAGGTCATCAGGGATGTCCTGATCTAGTCCAAACCGTCTTCTCACCTGGTTGGCAAGACAATGAACAAACCTAATCCCTTCATCGGCCAAATAAGGCAGCCACCTAGCATTGGTGGCCGCTAAGTAAGTGATTTCGGTCTCATCAAAACCGATTAAGGGAGTGGTAGTCCCGGCGGTGTCAATGAACAAATCTATAGCGAAATCTACACATGTATAACTGCCACCCAATTTTCTATAAGCTTTCCAAGAAAATCCGACGCCTTGATCAAAGGATTCAATAGTAGAATGGTCAATTGGTTTCAAGCCTACCCAGCGAAAGGCCAATGGAAAATCTGACTCAAATCTACCACAAAAATCAGTAATGGCCTACGGACATGACTGGTACTTGTCTCTAGCGAAACAAAAGGGCCTACACTTCGACAAATGCTTAGCACAACGCTCGTACAGCAGGTGTTGCAAAATAGTACTATGAATAGAGGAGGTGACTCTATGGCAGGAGCTTGCTTGGCTCTTATCACTCTGTAGGATGTCCAGTTGAACATATAGATGCCCCAAGAACATTGGAGCCAACGGCAGACTAACCCCAACAGAAATCTTAATGGCCAAATGAAAATATAAAGGTTTCACGACGTAATGAGGGTGGGACCCAAAAATAAACTTGCAAAGCCAAAACACAACAAAGGCCGCACAGCGGGCAAACTCATAAAATTTAGAAGAACTAACCTAGTAAGACAACTTGGCATTCCCGCTCATCCTTGTCTTCAACTCAGCTTCCACGACCTCTTCCTCCGAGGAAAGCTCTAAGGTGGCAGGATCAGCGTCTCCAAGGATGGGCAAGAGTAATTGGTTGGCCACATCTTTTAAGGTCAAGACAACCTCACCGCAGGAAAAGAAAAATGTATGGGTAGTGGTACACCATTGGCAGACCAAGTGATGAAGGTTGAAGAGGTCCCGAAAGTTGCAGAAGCAGCGAAATGAAACTATGACTTTCAAAACACCAGCCTGTTGTAACAACCCCATGAAGTCGGTGTCAGATAACTCATTGTCCACCCACTCTCTCCAACCTAAGGCGGTACCCGACCCGAACTCAAAATGGATGGGCACGGGGAGCGAAGTACCCTGGCGAATGACTAGAACGGGGATCGAAGAGGCCAACGAAGCCCAACAAATGTACGTATTTTGCCGGCAAAGAGTGATCCACACACGGCTTGATGGTGGCGGCGCATAATCGCCAGGAATCTTTGGGAAATGGGCATGAACGTCGTACCAAGGATTAATAAGTGGAGCACACTCACTGTCTGGGTCACGCTTCGTTTCTTCCACGTTGAAATGGTCCGACTCGGAGTATACTGCCTCGTCTACACCCCGTGCGGTGGGAAGATCAGAGATCACTTCTTTTCCTTTATGGTGAGAGGAGCTTTGGCTTTTTGCTAGTGTCATTGTGCAAGACTTTGATCGAAGAAAATGTATGGGGTGTTTGAGGAAGAGGAAACGGAGAAGAAAGGGAAAACAGAAAGAAAGTTCTGGAAAGAAGGAAGGAGTTTGTGTTTGGATTACAGAGGGACTCCTTCTTAAATACCCAGGTCATTAATACCAGCACAAAAGGAGGCAACGGGTCAGCCATCAGAAAGAGGATGAAATTAATGAAACGACGGCTGTGTTTCAAAATAACTACCAAGTTGGGAAATCCGAAAGGACAACACTATTCATGGCAGGAATATATATATATATATATATATATATGTATGTGTAAGGTAGGGACCACTGTTCAAAAAGCCCGCGAAAGAAAAGAAGATAGAAAGATAGAAAGGGTAGAGAAGTTTTTTTATTTTTTTTTATTTTACATATGAACTGTAGGAACGCTTCATATGTTTAGGGGGCTAAATGTTGATGGCCATTTTGGAAGCCCAATTGGAAGGGAGAAGCCTAGCAACACGGACAGAAAAGAGTTGGCAAACGGATAGAAAACCCATTAAGCCTAAACGACAGGAATAATGGATCACAAACCCATAAGATAAACAAATGGGCCTTGAGGAGGTAAATGGGCTTAAAGAAGCTTGGAAAGAAAGAAAAAGCAAACCATGGGCAGTATATGATGTGGAAAAGTGAGAATGGGCCACGACAGGCCTAAAGTAATGAAAACAAAGAAAGTAAGGGGTTGATGGCAAGTCCATGAACTTCCATGAACCCCAAGGACAAGAAATAATGTAATTGAGTTGAGGAAGCCCAAAGAACTTAGTAAAAGCCCATGGGCCACGACAGGCCTAAAGTAATGAAAACAAAGAAAGTAAGGGGTTGATGGCAAGTCCATGAACTTCCATGAACCCCAAGGACAAGAAATAATGTAATTGAGTTGAGGAAGCCCAAAGAACTTAGTAAAAGCCCATGGGCCACGACAGGCCTAAAGTAATGAAAACAAAGAAAGTAAGGGGTTGATGGCAAGTCCATGAACTTCCATGAACCCCAAGGACAAGAAATAATGTAATTGAGTTGAGGAAGCCCAAAGAACTTAGTAAAAGCCCATGGTAATGCAAAGTTAAGAAAATGACCGAGGAAGCCCAAGGGAAGCAAACAAGCCCAGGACGCCTAAGGGAAAACAAATGGGACATAGGAGCCCGCTAGTGATCTAACAAAAGAACTAATGGCCTTATTGGGCCATTAAGAGAAGAATAAACGGCAGGGCCAAAGAGGCTCAGTCAGATTGAGGCAAAACAACTTTGTAGCAGGAATAATAGAGTGGTATAGTGGGAGATGGTAGCAGGAAAAATGGTGGGCTGAAGAAAAAGCAAAGCCTACTATCAAGCAAGGTGCCCTGAATAGGGCAAGCCATAAAGGAAAAGGAAACCAGAAAATCATCAAGAACAAATGGTAGACTATGCAGGCTAACCACGGCAGATGCATGAGCAGCAGACAGATTTTGGACATATATGGAAAGGAGGCACGCGTAAGGCCCAGACCTCACCAACCTATGCCCAGCCAATACAAGACACGGTGAGGTCATGGGTCAAAGGTAAGAGGGCATGGTTTGGCAGTGGGGAGAAGGGAAAACCTATGTTGAGGTTCCCACTATGGCGCTTTTGAGGGAAGTGTCCTGTTAGGATGACATACCACTCGAAGGGGCAAAACTGTGTTGGAACCACTAGGTGCATGCCATGAGGGATAGGGGGAGAGAAGGCACCCACACTGTAGTAGGAAAAGGAGGAAAGGGTGCCACGGAAAACAAACAAACAAAATAGTTTTCTTTTGTTTGGCAATGGAGAGTGGCACACAAATGGACCAGTGGTGGTCGGTAGGTACACCCATACCAAACAAAGGTGGTTAAGGGCTAAAATAATAAAATCCGGTCACGACATGCACTATAAAGAAACCCTTGCCGTGTGCAGAAAAAGGAGAGACGAAAGCACCATAGTATTGGAAACTTGAAAACCAGGAAATAGAAAAACAAGGATTAAGAAAAAGAAGTAGAAAGAAAAAGATAAGAAAGGGGAATATTAGAAAAGAAGGAAAGAAAAATATAAGAGAGTTAGAATGGCAGGCATGCACCAATAGGTTGATTCCCTCTCTCCCTCTCAAAATCTTGCTCGCTGCTAGAAACAAAGAGTGTTCTTATGTACCAACCATTCAGGTCCGCTTCCCTCAAAGTGATTAATTTCCACGGCAGGATCTCCCTGAGAGATTATTCACTTTGAGAAGATGTGTTCTTCCCTCTTTGGTTTTGGTCCTGCGAATCAAACTTGATTTGATTTATTTCCTCTCTCATTGAACTCATATACTACCCCCCCAGTTTCCCTTACTTTTCTTATAAAATAATTGTGATTAAACTGTGATTTTCTTTTTCTTAAGTAGGGATTATCTGCTTACCTTAATAAAAATGTCAAAGTACTTTATTTTATCTTGTTATTATCATATCTGCCTACCGTAATCCATCTAAAATAGTTCTGCCCACAGTAAGCGTGTTCCTGGTAGATGAGGTATAGTTTGCGCATAAGCTAGACCAAATTAAGTTGCAGTTGGACCAGTCTCAACTCCCTTACTCAGAATACTTGGGCTCAGTACCGCAGGAGGCAGCCCAGCCCACTTTAACCACAAAAGGCCCACTACAACACTTAATTAATTTATTTTGTTTTGATGTGTTTGGTTATAAAGAAAGTAAAATAAAGACAAGGAAAATTATGAGAAAATAAGGATTAATTTGCCAAGAATAATAATCATATTCTGGGAAAGAACACAAAAAACATGAATATGTTCTTCCAAAAAAAATAAAAAAATAAAAAATAAATCATTTAAATAAAAGAAAGTAAAAAAAAAAAAAATTGAAAGAAAGCAAAAAAAAAAATTTGTTTGTTTTTTATTTTTTAAAATTAAAATTTTTTGTTTAAAATTTTTTTAATTTAAATGCTGACTTGGCATTAAAAAAATGCCAACTAACTTTTTTTAATAATATTTTAATACACATGTCAACCTCATGTCAGCTAGTAAAGCACTCTGTCTGCCAAGTTTGATTTTTTTTTTTTGTTAGTGGGTTGACAGCAAGAACCAAAATAGAATTGATTTTTTGATTTCAGAGACTGGCCTAGGCGTAAAATCAATTTAGGGACCAAAACTGGAATTGGCTCAAAATGTAGGAACCAAAAGTGTATTTTCGCCTTACATAATTTGTGGTGATTGATGTATAAGAAAAGTAGTGTTAGTAATCAATTTTTTTGATAATTTGATAATTGAAGGTGAGATGATTTAAATCATAGATGTCTCCATTAAAAACACCAAAACATGCTAATTGGTTTTAGTTGAGCTACAAGACTCTTGATGTAAGTGATAAATTTAAATGAAAGTAATATTACTTCAATTTATAAGTGGATTTGAAACAAAGTGTACATTACTTTGATATATTACTAACCTAAGTAATAGTTGTCAAAATGTGAATCGTATCATTAATTGATTTTTAATTTTTTTGTATTGTGCATCATATCATATCGTGTTACAAACACGTAATAAAATTATAAAAATTTATAGATATTCATATACACACACATACATACATATACATACATACATACATATATATATATATAAGGTATATTAATTATAAATCTGGAATATATTCGGCTAATTATTAATTGAATCATCACTTATATAATAAAATTTAATAAATCCAAATAAAGAAATCAAAATAACATATGTTTATAACATACACATTCAAATTTATTAAACTTAGAAGTAATAATGCATGATATATGAGCCAAAATAATGATTTTTTTTTTTTCATCATCTTGTCTAATCAACTCCATCTAAGTCTTCCTCTCAAAAAAAAAAAAAAAAAAAAAAAAAAAAAAAAACCTCCATTTAAGTCTATGTTTATATTACGTTAATAATTTTGCAAAAAAAATTTCTCCATTGATATTTTTTTAATCATCATCAACATTTACCATCTCTTGTTCTTTTATTCTAATAATATTTTCTTTATATTTATTTTTAACATCCTAGTTTCTTAGAATTATAACAATAATAACAAAAATAAAAAATAATTATATCATCATTTAATACATTATTCATAGCATAAAAATGAAATTTGAAAATATGAAAGTGAAGTGTCAAGTATGTAGTCCAAATTTTGTATTAAAAAAATAAGGAGAAAAAAAAAAACTCATGGACATATTATTTTATTGGATTCGATTAAGTAGCTCAATAATTTTGTGTTAAAAATAAATTTAATAACTCATTTGACTCAAATAAAATTGCAAATTTTAACCAAAAAAAATAAAAAATAAAAAACTCATTTTTAAATCCACATGTTTATATATAGTACAATATAATTCATAATACATGCATTTATGTATTGTACAATTTATGAGCACTTACAGCTACCTATTTTATGCTAAATTATTTACAAATTTATAGAACACATTGAATATGTATGTATGTATATATATGAGTTACAAAAGTGAGGTGTTTGACAAGAAGCGTCAATGTTTGTCATTACCCACATTAACTAAAAGGTTATAAACAAAGAATGGAATAGTCTGGAAGATACTCGTTTGTTAACATTGTTTAAATAACAATTTTTAATATTTAAACAATATTATACATATTTTTCAATACCTTTTAATTTTATACTTTTTTATTTATAAATATTTTTAAAAAATATAAATAATATTACCAAATAGACCTTAATTAAGGACGAAGTAAAGTACAGCCGTCTCGCGGCGCCGATCTGAAGGAGCCAAAGGATGCCACGTTGGCAGGCTGATATTCCTAGGCGGCCATCGAGTAAAAGTATGGCAGACAAAAATTCCCATATCTCGGCCCAATCAACTTACAGCTGCACCTGCACCTAGGCTTCCATGCCAACTTGGTGACAGCCATAACTTAGCTGTGTCCGACCCCACCGTGGGACCTATTTATCCTTTATCATTTAAATCCCTCCGATTTTCTCGGCAATTTATCCTCTACACTTTTTTTTTCCTTTTTTCCCCGGAACCTTTATTACCTCTATCTTAACCCCACAATTAATGGACATACAAAAAAAGAAGGAAATACCGAAATAGTACTAAGAGTAATCGAGAAAATAATCTTCATTTTTATTTTTTATTTTTTATTTTTTGAGAAACCAATTTAAATCTTGAATCTACTAAAATATAAAAAAGTATCAATTGAGTTACATTAACATTTGACCAATAGCAATAAATTTCACTAGAGTTGTAGTAGGGTATATTATTAAGGTTAAAGTGCAAACTACACTTCTAAAAATCGGAAGTTTTTGAATTTTACATTTTAAAGTCTCATAATTTTTATTTTAACCCTTGAATAGAGGTGATAAATGGGCGGGTTGGGTGGATTTTGGGTCAAGTATATAATTATTAATTTACTCGTTTATTGCCTGTTTAAAATATTTTTAAATACCCATTACCCACTCAACCCATTTTAATTTGGACAAGACCCAACCCACCCATTTAACCCACTATTAGATTTTGCAAAAATAACAACACTTAAAAACTTATAAAAATACTGAGAAACAAACATGTTCATGCTTTGTAACTTCCTTGCATTTTCTCAACAAACAAACAAAAGTTGACACACACTCCAAACTGCACAATAAAACATTATTGAAATTCACAAAATTACATTTGAAAGTTCATTTTCTTTCACTTTCCTTTACATTCTCTCAACAACCAAACAGAGTTGATACATACCACACTTCAACTAGCTCATTTCAAATGTAAACCAAAAGAAACAGAAATAAGAAAAAGAGATAAATCGAGTAGAATCAGAATTGACTCATGGAAAAGGAGATCGAAAACTTGAGAATCAATTTGGCAAGTCAAGAACTGGGAGTATCATCAAGTTGATTCAACATCACAAACGTTTGAGTTGGAAAAGTTTGCGAGAGAGAGAATAGAGGCTTAGGACTAGTTTGGTGGCTAAAAAAATAAGAAGAAAATTAAAGAGAAAATTTTCTCTTTAGGGTTTAGAAGCAAGAGGGAAGACGACTGGCTAGTTCTTTAGGTTTAGGTTTTTTTTTTTTTTTTTTTTTTTTTTTTTTTTCCAAAACGTTTTTAGGTTTAAGAATTTTATATGGGTACCCACTGGGTTTACCCATTTAACTAGAATACCTAGTGAGTTTTTATCAATTTAACCAATATTTTTAATTGGGTTGGGTCAAGACTTACTCAAATTAAGTGGGTCATGGGTGGGTTAATGGACTTGGGTAAAAATTGCCACCCCTACCCCTGAAGTTATATTCTATTTGCATCAGTAGTCTCTCCATCCATATTTTCCAGTTAAGTGGCACATAAGCTTGCCACGTGTGTTTAGTTCATCCAATAAAATGATGTCACGTCATTGTTAAGCCTAAAAAATATTTAAAAATTATAATAAAATTATAAAATCTAAAAATTACAATAAACTAAAAAAAACTATTTAAAATTTCATTTTTACAAGAAACCTAGCATAATAGCAATTACTCTAAGACAATAACAATCAAAATAATGAGCAAAAGCCAACAATTAAAATACAATATTTTGGGAATTCATAAAATTTCCCAAGAATTCAAGATTTTCTATCCAAACAAACATTAAAAAAAATGGCAAATCAAATTGAAGCCCCATTCCAAAAAACACAAACAATTTCAATAGAGCACACATCGAAACCCACAGATCTACGTTTCCCAAACCCAAATGAAATCCTCAAACTTTCATAACAAAATCTCCAAATCAACCAAAAGATAAAACCAAACCAAATAGGCCTAGTGCCATGAGAGAGAGAGAGAGAGAGAGAGAGAGAGAGAGAGAGAGAGGTTGGTAACCATGGGGTTTGGTTGCGTGAAGCTCAACCACCCCCACCCAATTTGCTTCGCCGCTAGTTCAATCACCTCATATATATATATATATATATATATATATATTTTGTGGTCTTTTGTGATTTTTGTTGGTTTTTCTAGCAACAAAAGAAAGGGATACGGATAGGGGCGACATTAAATCCAAATGTCATGTTTTAATTATATCAATTAGTATATTTTATAAGCATTAACAAAAAACTGTTGATAAAAACAAAATATAATGATTTAGAACCCGTTTAGGATGAGCTACAAGTTTCAGCTTATTTAAAATTTTAAATTCTTTTTTGTATTATTCATGGGTCCTATCGCATTTTTTGGTATTATTTATGAGTCCCATTATACTATTCAGCTAGGTTTTAACCTTATTTTCTACACTTTCAGCAAAAAAATTTTAGTTTCAGCTAAATAAGTTATTCCCAAACAAACCCTTAATGTCATGTTTTAATTATATCAATTAGTACATTTCATAAGAATTAATAAATAAAAAAATGTTGATAAAAACAAAATATAAGGTTAGGAAGTAAAATTTAAATCCTAAAATTTTAAAGAGTAAAATTAAAAAAATCTTAAACTTGATGGATGTAGGGACGCAATTTGAATCCTAGACCCAAAAGTTAAAAGGATTTAGGCCCAAAGAGTTTAATACAATGAATTTGTAGAGAGTGAGTTGGAAAACTAGGTTCTAATGAGTTGGGTAACAATTATAGTGGATCCAAATGACAATAAAGTAAAAATAGACTGGTTTTAGCTAAAGAAAATTGTCTTCGGTACAGTCTGAGGAGATCAGTTCTTGTATATGATTCTTAAAGTTGATAACAAGTACATTCTTATTGCTACAATCTTTCTCTCTCAATTTTCTGATTCCTTTTCTCATGACTTTCTTCCTATTTTATACTATTCTCTTCCTTTCATTTCTACCCTCCATGTGTAAAGTAGATTGTTGGTGTTGATCCTTGTCCCATCAGCACCTTCCTAAAGTCTTTGGGGAGTAGCTGTAAGGTTGGAAAATACTATTTAGGTATCACTTCCTTATTAATGCGGTCAGAGAGTTAGCTACAGAGTATTCAATACGGTAGTAGCAGCTTTCTCGTAGATATAGGGCTTCCCTCTATCCTACGCTTCTAGGGTGTTTGTCTTTATTAATAGAACCTCCTAGAACGTTGTCCTGAACGGCAGATGACGCTGTTGATTTTCAGCTTTGCTTAGTCGAGAAGACATTCATCCTCGGACCACTTTCTCCGATCATCATGGCCAAATCCCCTCCTTTATTTATGAACATTGACCTCCATAATAATGCTTATTTGTCCTCGAACTACTAAGTATCCTCGGACTGGGCCTCCGACCCAATATACACTACTAGGCCCATCAACCCCATGATGGATATGTTAATGAAGTACATATTTGCGTAGTTTGGTAATGAAATAATCCCTTTAACAAAAAAAAAAAAAAAAAAAAAAAAAAAGAAAAAATCATATCGGCGTAATGATAAATGGTGATATGATATATCGTGGCGCAATGTTCCCGCGAAGGGAGAATAAAAACAAAATAGAAAATCCTCCAACACAACACACCACCCTACTAAACTAAACACGTTACAGGCATTCTTCAGAGTTGAGAGTTGAGACAAGGAAAGAGACAGAGAGAGTGGAACGTTAAAAATATAGTTTATAAACGCCAGATAGATAAATAGATAGATGCTCCCAAAGTCCGCCCTCTAGCTCTAGCTCTGGCTCTAGAAGTTCCATTAATTAATAAATCCACCACAGCGCGCACTGAACCATCATATTTGTTTGCTCATAACAGTCGTAACTACGTACTGATATAGCTATACAATGGATCCGTGTGCGTTCGTTCGGTTAATGGTGGAATCACTGGCTCTAAAGCTACCACAAGCAACGAAACCAGCAGGTACAGGTGTACACCCATCAACCACACCCTGTTTCTGCAACTGCAAGCTTCGGATAAAGAACTTTCCTTCCCAAACCCAAACTGCCCTCGTTCCACTCTGCTCTACCACACCTGCAGGAGACTCCCCGCCTGACTCAGACGCTTCCGCCGGGTTTAGCCTAGACCCCGCCGCTCTCCGCCGAGGGAAGGCCATCACTCTCCGTGTGTCGGTCTACACGGGCAGAATGGGGCGTACATGCGGTGTCTCCAGTGGAAAGTTACTGGGCCGGGTCAACATCAGTGTAGACTTGGAGGGAGCTCAGACTCGGCCCACAGTGTTCCAGAATGGTTGGATGAAGCTGGGGAATAACTCGGCTAGGATACATATACTGCTCCGCTCAGAACCGGATCCCCGCTTCGTTTTCCACTTCGGCGGTGAACCTGAGTGTAGCCCTGTTGTTTTCCAGATTCAACACAATATTAGGCAACCGGTTTTCAGCTGCAAGTTTAGCGCGGACCGGAACTCCAGATCCAGGTCAGTCACCTTTTTTTTTAAAATTTTTTTTTTTTTTTAATTCCCAAGAGTCTTTATCAACAAGTTGGCATGCTAACTTAGAATTTGACATTTCAACTTCGATTTGAGTTGTTAGATCTAATTCCATGTTCAGAGGCCAGTTCGATACATGTTTTTAAATAACAGCTTTTAGTTTTTAATGAGAATATATATAAGAGTAAAAATGTGTAAAAATAAGTATAATATTGTCAAGCCTTAACGTTTCAATATTTTGGTATTAAGCAACCATCACGGACAATTAATAAATTTTTTTATAAAATATTTGTTACTCAAGACTCCGTAGATGAAAATTATAAATTTTGGTCAAACACAAAATTCAACCTACAACTGTCTGCTTTTCTATAGCAATACCTTGATTTAATATTTTATTGATCCTTTCTTTTGGATGTTAATTCATGAATTTGCTCAACATTATTTCTCTTCACTAGGCTGTTGAGAAGGAAAATCCGACCAATAATATACATACCTGATGTTCTTCCTTTGTTATTTATTTCCGAAATTTTCTCCATGCTATCTACAGCCATGTGGGATGAATCTCCATCGTTTTGAGTTATAGTTTCATAATAACTAAAATTATAAACCAGAAATTTAATAAAATACTGGTGGCCATTGCCTAACTCCGATTTGGTCAAACTCCAAATCTCTCAAACACAACTACTTTGGATTTCTTCCCATGTGCAAAATATATATATATTTTTTGGTAATAACAACAACTACAATTAAGCCTTATTCTTAAAATTTTGGGGATATGTATCATTTTCTGCTATTCTATTTTATTTAAAATTATACAGTGGCTACCTTCTCATCATTGAATTGTACTTCTTTATATAAATCTCTTTTGGTATCAGCATTCATGTTTAACATTTCTATGCTCATACTAGCCATGTTATGTTATTTAACAACTTCTAATACTTACATTGAATTTTGTTACTTACGATTTTTACCTCTTGTTCTTATGTAAATCCAGGTCTCTCCCATCAGATTTTACCAACACTACTAATAGAGGATGGATGAGAACCTTTTCTGGAGACAAGGAACGATCAGGAAGGGAAAGAAAAGGGTGGATGATAATGATATACGATCTCTCTGGTTCACCTGTGGCTGCTGCTTCCATGATCACTCCATTTGTACCTTCACCAGGCACTGATCGCGTGTCTCGATCAAATCCGGGTGCTTGGCTTATTCTCCGCCCTAATGGGTTCTCCGTTAGCAGTTGGAAGCCATGGGGACGTCTCGAGGCATGGCGAGAGAGAGGCCCTATTGATGGCCTAGGTTACAAATTCGAGCTTGTTACTGACAATGGCCCAACTAGTAGCATTCCCATTGCTGAAGCTACAATGAGTAGCAAAAAGGGTGGCCAATTTTGCATTGATAGTAGGCTAATTAGAGATTCTGCATTGAGTTCAAGGTCACCTGTTAAAGGGTTTGTGATGGGTTCAACTGTGGAAGGTGAAGGAAAAGTTAGCAAGCCTGTTGTACAAGTAGGGATGCAGCATGTAACTTGTATGGCTGATGCTGCCTTATTCATAGCACTTTCAGCTGCCATTGATCTTAGCATGGACGCTTGCCGAATGTTCTCACATAAACTCAGGAAGGAACTTTGCCATGACGACCAAGATTCCTCTTTCTAAAGACTAAAACTTTGTTTTAAACCCATTCTCTTTTGCAAAATACCCCCACTAAAGCTATGATAATCAACTAGCTGTTGCACATTATGAGTAAAGCCTAGTTGGTTTGAGCAAAAATATACATATGCCTCTTCTTTTTTATCCCTAATTTTTCACCACGATTTTTTTCCTCACAACTCTTCGACTTAAACATTTCCCCATATTCTTTAATGTGGCCTCCTATCTCCTATTTGGTTTGTGAGACGATCTTCTTGATTTTGGTCCTCGCGAGTCACAACGCCTTGCTGGTTTTTGTTGCCATCAGTTTGGGTTTTGTTGAGTATATTATGGTAGGTAATTTCTCTTATGACTGCATTGTTCCATGTATAAGTCTTGAACTTACAAATTGATACTGTACAGACAAAAAAGGGCAATTGGTTGTTAATATTTGTTGTTTATAATTTATATTTCCATAATATGATTGGTCGATTGATTTATTTTGAAGTACATGTAGTGGGATTGCTACAACTGTTGATTCTACAGTCTTTTAGTAAATCTTTATCTTACTCAGTTGTCTTATTTTTTGTGGACAACCTCAACGTAGCTCTAGGAAAAAATTTAAAGAAAAAGAACCTTATGGATTCATGTATAACTCTATGCAGGATATGGCAATTTGTTATCTTTTGCTATTGTTTCAACTTTCAAATAGTTTGCTATTAAAGAAACCGAAAATAATATATGAAGTTTATTCTTATTATCTCAGAATTGTACACAATTGAGTTGTTTGAAGCTGAAATAGAACTTTTTGCCATACATATGGAAAGGAGGGAAAGAAAACCACTTCCAATTAAACATGCAAAAACAGTGCTATCATTGGTTAGTACTTTGTAAACTTCTAAACAAGTTAGAACCTTTCAGCTCTATCGATGAAAAACAATGTGATTTGTTCTCATAATTCAAAATGTATTGACAGCATTTGATTTTGATATGAAATTTACATATATTTTATTTAAATGGGAAGGAACAATTAACAACACTTAGGGAAGATAAACTTATAATTTTCAGGGATAATGTTAAGTCACAAATACAAGGGATACTTAGATTAAAAAAAAAAAAAAAGTATGGTTATGTTATAAAAACCTATCAAAAAAAGAAAAGAAAAGAAAAGAAATTATGTTATAAAATATATAGTGAAATACTTATATAGCTTTTTTTCTTTTTTTTTTTTTTAAAAAAAAAAAGGCAAATACTATCTAGTAGATGTGGGCTTTGTGCTAAGAAGTGGTTTGTGCTAAGAAGTGGACTTAACGGGTTATACAGGGGTGTAAGCTATCATTTAAAAGAGTATTCAACACATGGCCCAGAAAATGTTGAGGAAATATTTAATTATTGGCATTTCTCTTTATGCAATGTAATTGAAAGAACATTTGGTATGTTAAAAAAACAATTTCCCATCATATCTAGAATAATAGAAGCTTTTTTTCCAATTGATATAGTTACTGAGATTATTGTCTTGTTGTATATTATACAACTATCTTATGGAAGTGGATCCAGATAAAAAGTTGATTGTAGAAGTTGATCGAGAGCTCTTGAATAGCGACATACTAAATGAGTCTAGAAACAGTACAAATGATAATGATGTAGATGATAAAAGATGAGCAATATTATGAAATTGTATAGCAACTACAATGCAGAATGAGTTATGGGATGTAATTTGCTTATGTGCATCTTTTTCTATGGATATTGTAAGGACTCAATTTGTAACGACCTCAAATTGGTTTATTGGGTTCGAACGTTAAAGATCCAAACAATAAATTTGTAGAGAGTGGGCTGAAAGGCTAGGCCTTGGTAATCGGACAGTAGTTAGTCGTGGTGTTCATGGTGGACGCACAAAGGTGAACCATGTTTGCCCAAGAAGTCTTTCTCCTCGGCACGGCCTGGGAGGCTCTGGTTCTTGGCCTTTTTTCCCCAGCCCCTTTTTCTAGATTGCTTCTTTCTCCTTTTATACTAGCCTTTACTCTCTCCCTAACGTCCACGTGTAGGCTCAGCTTTCTGAGGCTGATACTTGTCCTATCAGCCCATACCCAAAGTGGTTGGGGGTGGTTATAAAAGCTGAAAAGCACTGCTCTGTTAGGCGCAAAGTACTTAATTGCAGTAATGACAGCCTTTTCCTTGTCTTTTGTCGCCACACTGTTCAGGGGTCTTTTCCCCATCAATGCAAAGGTGTTTAGCCATTCCTTGAACCACTCCTATACCGTACTTGCCCTTTTTTCTAGGAGTGCTTTGGGATGCCGAGGACAGAATCGTCCTCAGCTGTATCTCTAGGCCATTTGGACTTCCGTTGCATGTCCTCAGCAATGCCTATCCTCGGCGTGAGCCTTAGGCCCTAATGCAAAGTAGGCCGGGATCACAAATTCTCTGGCCCCACAGATATGTTTGGTAGACTGTAATAGGCTCTGCAATATAATAGTTATTCTTATGGTTTAGCTATTCAGTAGTTTGATTATATTTTTATTATAGGATATAGTCATTCTTTACGCATAGCTATTCTTTAAAATGAGGAATAACTATTCATCTCTAAAAGAGATGTAATAGTTATTCTTTAGCAGATGTATTAATTTCTACAATTAATATATTTCTAAATAAACAAATTTTCCATTTGCACATAACAATTATGAAAATAAAGAATCATAAAAAATAACTAATTTCTCTTTTAAATTTAAAAAATATTATTTTTTTAGGAAATATAATTATATGAGTAAGATATTTCCTAAAATATATCTTAAATTTTATTTAAAATGTTTTCATTCCATTATCTTTAGGGATGTTGTCACCAAACAAATGAATAGTAATAAGCATTACATTACAACATTTTGTATTCCTTGTAATATCTATTCCTATTCCAATGTAATTACTATTACAGTCTACTAAACGTGCCCTATGTAACAGTTGTTTTGCATGCATTGTTGTGGAACATTTAATTTTGTTGCTTTTATATAACGATTAGCATGACATTAAATTTTTTTAATAATAATATTCAATTATTAGTTTATTTGTAGTAATACCATTCTATGCCTTATTTTGTTTTATTGGTTTATTTGTAGTAGTTGCATGTAATTTTAGTAATAATATTGTAAAAAATAATATGTTTAACATGTAGTCTTTAAAGATGCCTAAGACATCGAGGAAGATGACAACTAATAATGAGCTTAAAGAGAATAACATGAGCTAAACTAATGAAATTGATGGCAATTTACTTAATGTCATGTAGGAGGAACAAAACAATGGAAATAGGCCCAATCAAACATTTAGTTCTCATAATTTTCGCAAAGATGTCTAAAAAATGTTATGAAGAATTCAGTTATGCAATTGAAAAAAGTAACATAAAAAATTGCATCAAAACTTTGAAAGCTAATTTCCATGCATGTCATGACCTTTATAAGTATTTGAGTGGATTTGTGTAAAATCCAATTACTCAACCTTTTGAGGCTGAAGCTAAAGTGTGGAAACCTTTAATTGAGGTTAGTTACTTTTATTTTGACGTCATAAATATATTTTTAGAACAAGCTAGTACATTTTATTGGTACTTGTTGTAATAATAACAATAACAATAATAATAATAATAATAATAATAATAATAATAATAATAATAATAATAAAAGGAGAAAATTACAGTAAACCCACTTGTAGTTAGGTTCGTTTTCATTTTACTTATTCGTGGTTCAAAACTTAACACTTTACCCACTTGTATTTAGTATCGTTTTCACTTTACCTACCCGTTTGTTTGCCTATATTTTATTTGACGAGTTTTTAATTTCTAGTTTTTATCTACAACTTTTTAAAAGTAATATATTTTAAGCAAAAAACTAAATAAGTTGATGTTAAACTCACACTAAGTTGACATTAGTTTATTTAATTTTTTGTTAAAACCTGAATGTATGCTAAGATATACTTGTACTCTACAAAAAAGTGAAAAATAAAAGTTGTGTATAAAAATTAAAAACAAAACACAAAAAAGCGGCATAAGAAAGTGCAGTGTGATGGAGAATGGCCGAAAATGAAATGATAGGTTGAGGAACCCAATTAATGAGAGTAAGATAAGGCCTATATGGTGATGTAAAAGCAATGGAGGAGGGAGCAGAATTAAAGGGTAATGGGGTTGGTTTAAAATGGTTGGGCTAGGCTAGTGGCCCATTTGATAACATGATTGAGCAGTTTCTGCCATTTCAGTCTGATTTTTTGTCTTACTCTTAATTAATTAGGCCCAGTGGCCTCCTTTTGTCATAAATTCAGTAATCGTCATGTAAGCGTGTAATATAATAATTCAGCCGAAAATTCAACAACAACTCCTGTGGCTGTCGATCTTTGAATGAAACCAGAGATATCCCAAACATAACTTTCTCGCTTTTCCATCAATGTCAATGGTCTCCCTCCTCCCTATCCTCCTTCTCTACCTGATTTACACCACCGGAGAAGTCGTCTCCGACCACCGCAAGATCCGCATAGACGACGATGTATACTGCGAAAGCTGGAGGTTCTCCGTCGAGACAAATGACGCCGGTTACTGGTCGACCATTCCGGCGAGGTGCGTGCAATTCGTGCAGGACTACATGACCGGAGACCAGTACCGGTACGACTCGGAGGTCGTGGCGGAGGACTCGGTGAGGTTTGCGAAGACCGTTGAGATTTCCGATAGCGGAAGCGACGGGTGGGTTTTCGATATCGATGAGACTTTGCTCTCCAACTTGCCCTACTACCAGCTCTACGGCTTCGGGTAAGTGCTTATTAGCCGTTGGATTAATAGATTGATGATTTTGTTTTTTTTTTTTTTTAATGAGATGGGTCGAATTGTTAGATCATCAAATGCTACTGTATTATTTATTTCTTAATTATCTTATAGTAGTATTTATTTACTGCTCTTTGTTTGTTTTCTAATTCTGCTTGCAAAAATTAATTTGTGTTTAAAATTTAAAATAATAAAGGGATTTGCTTCGTTTTAAACGTAGGAAGATGCTACTTTATTAGTTTTGAATTCTACAACTGGAGCCTGTACTCTGTACCCAACTGTTACTGTATGTGTATGTACTAATAATACTTCTGAGAGTTGCAATGTAATTTTGTTCTTCTGAAGTAGCAACCATATAAAACTTGGTGATGCCACCTCAACATGTCCCTTGATAAGTGATAACACCAGGCTTAATAACAAGTAAAAGTAATGCATCTCAGTCTGCCCGTTTTCTAGTTTGTAGGAATTTGGTCATGTTCATAGAAGAACCATTAATGCACGGGTAAGAAAGAGTGATTTAATCCAATTTAAGGGAACCAAAAAAAAAAAAAGAGAAAGAACAAAAACAACAATAGTACTAACAGTTGTACCACACTTCCAAAAACGTGGTAAATTATGTGATGGAACATTTGATGAAGGGCATTTAAGTAGTTGTCTTACATTTGTACCTGAACACAAAACCATTAGCAATAGTTACTTGTGTCCGAACAGTGGGTTAGAGGTTGTTATTACAACAGCAATCACTTAGATCCATTTGTACTCGGTTTTAGTTAGTATGTTGGTTGGTTAGATTTCCAATTACCAAGCCGATTAAGTCTTTAATCGAGACAACCCAGTGGCTGCTAGAATACTGCAGCTTGTATGATTAGGCTCTCATTTGTATTCAGCTTTTGTATGCGACTGAAATGAGCCTTGAAAACTTTGTATAAATAGAGTTTTTCATGAAAACTTTTGTGTTCTTTGCAGAGATGCCTAACCACTTATCAATTTATGCTAAGCAACTTACATCCCATTTAGTTCTAATTCATATCACAGCTCATCACTTTCCCCTCATCAACCTTTACTGAGATACTACGTAACATCAATGCTTTGAGTTATTGATTGAATTGTGCAGTTGCTTGATTTGTAGAACAAAGAAATTACAAAATCTAGTTTTCTGTGTAGATCAGAGCCTTTTGACGAGGAATCTTTCGATTCTTGGGTGGATTTGGCTGAGGCCCCCGCATTACCTGCAAGTTTGAGTTTATACAAAGAGCTCAAACAGCTGGGTTTTAAGATATTTCTGTTAACTGGGAGGAGTGAATATCAAAGGAATGTCACAGAGAAAAATCTTCTATATGCAGGGTTCACCAATTGGGAGAGGCTAATCTTGAGGTACCAAGCCATTTTGCAATACATATACAGAATAAACAATGTGTATGAAAGACAGTACCTGTAATTGAATAGCCACCAATATTTTCAAATTTGTTAATTAACTGGTACAGTAGCTGTAGATCTTATAATTATCTTATTCAAGATTGCTAATAAATGAAACAGGGGGCCTTCGGATCAGGGGAAACCTGCAATCATCTATAAATCTGAAAAGAGATCAGACTTGCAGCATGAAGGTTATAGGATTCATGGAAGTTCTGGTGACCAGTGGAGTGACTTGTTGGGCTTTGCAGTGGCTAGACGATCCTTTAAACTCCCAAATCCAATGTATTATATCTCTTAATAGAGATTGTATTTAACAATGATGAAAATGATGTTGTTGTTGTACTTAAAATTCTATGGCGCAGATTGCTTGCCATCATCATTTGAGGACTTCTTACCTGGATAAGTTGTGCTTTCTGTGTTGCAAGTGTGCATGTATGATTTAACTCCATCTAAATCCGTTCTATATGTGATTAATTAAATCAAGCGGCCCTAAAGTAGTTCAACCCAAAGAAAATAGGACTCAAGTATTTGGATCAAAGCTATATAATTCTGCGAGAGCCTTGAAAGAGTAACGTGATATTTCTTCTGGCACAAAGATCACCATATGACACAGATATCACGTGACGAAGCAAGTACACCCATTTCCAATATAAAATTTTAAAAAAAAGTACACCCATTTCCATATTTTATTTATTAAGTTGTTACGTTAGTCAACAGGAAAAAAAAAAAAAAAAAAAAATTGATTAATGTACTCCTGCTCCATTCCCAAGCCCATCAGAAGACTTAATAAAAATACTTGAATTTCTGGGCATGTTGATTATTTATGGATATACTGAATTCGTGAAGAAATAAATTAGGAAGCTCAAAATTTTAATTGCTAGTACTAAATAATCATACAACCATGACCAACCTGTTATACATGGTACCGGTAGTGGTTCTGTCTCTTCTCTCATGGAGGCGAGGAGGTTGTATTAGTGTCTGAAGCTACACCCAGTGACCCACAAACAAGAGGCTGTGCAGCTGGGATTCTCAGACAATTCAACCCACCTCCTGGAATCACAGAACATTCTGGCTGAGGTCTCTGCAAGTTCCTCCCAGGAATGCAATTTGCTGAGAAGTCAAAGCCCACATTCCTGAAGAACAGCTTAGAGCATTCTTGGCTGAACCCAGAAAAGAAATTGTATGAAACAGTCAGATTCAACAGGCTTCTCAGAGAACAAACCAGGTCTGGCAGAACCCCAGACAGTTTGTTGTGTGCCAAATTGAGAACCTCAATATCTTCCAGGCAAGAAATGGTGTCTGGCAGATGACCCATCAATGAATTGGAGCTCACATCCAAGACTTGCATATCTGTGAAGAGCCCAACTCCCTCAGGAATGCACCCTGTTAATTGGTTATTCAGAAACAATATTTCCTTGAGTTTAGAACCCATGAAGCCAAAACTAGTTGGGATGTTTCCCCTAAACTTGTTATTAGCTAAATTTATCACAGAAGCCGGAGAGTTGCCCAAGTTTGGGGGAAGTTGGCCTTCAAACTGGTTGTTATTGACAAAGATTGCATCAAGTTTCTTATTGAAGAGATCTTCAGGAAGTGGACCTGAGAATTTGTTGAATCTGAGGTCCAAGTAAATGAGGTTTGGAATGTATATGGTAACTATAGGGAAAGGACCTGAGAAGAGGTTGTTACTAAGGTCTAACTCTTGGAGTGAAGAAAGATCTTTGAAAGTGTCAGGAAGTGTGCCTGAAAACCTGTTGCTGTTGAGGTGAAGTAGTGACAAATCAGTTAGTAAAGATACTTCCTTGACTAGAGTGCCTTGAAGATTTGCATGATTGAGATCTATACCTGCAACAACTGGGCCAGGTGTTTCATTCATCTCTTCTTGAGAATCTGAACAAAACACTCCTTTGTAAGAACACACATCAGTACCAACCCAAGTGTCTAAAATCTTAGATGGATCATCTGTAATTGCAGATTTCCATGCCTGGAGAGCAGCGTAAGCTCTGCTGAGCTTTGGAACTGAAGAACCAGAACCAGCTGGAGTTGGAGTTGGATTGTTGATCCCACCACCTATCCAAACACCTCCACCTCCACCTCCACCTCCACCCCCTCCACCACCACCATCACCACCACCTACATTGCCAATACCAACACCAACACCAACACTTCCACCCATAGAAAAAGCAGCTACTGATGAAATTGTATGCAAGTGAAGGAGGAGGAGAACAGCCAGAAGCCAGCTTTTCTCCATTTTCATCAGTTGAGGACACAAAGATTCTTGCTTGATGGGTTTTCTTGCAAGGTCGTCCAAATAAGGATCAGCATTGAAGAGAGAAAATAGTGGGTTTAATTGGCCAGAGAAGAAAAATGGGCCCTGTTTTTATCTTTCTTACTTTTTTATCTATGTTTACAATTTGGGGCTTTATTTTCTATTTATATAATTTTTAGCCTTTTAGTTTACCAAAAAAAAAAAAAAAGCCTTTTAGGCCCTTGGGTACACGTGTTAACTAGTGAGAGTATTCATGATGAAAGAAGAGGTAGGTGAGTTAAGCATTAAAGTTACTCACCAAAATAGATAAATGCGATTAATACGGCAGGAACTTCCATTTTTGGCCCTTTTTATTTTATTTTTTATTTTGGGTAGACAAAGAATTTGGTTCCTATCTTTGGAATTTCCATTTTATTTGGTACTTGATATTTTAATTGTGTAAATTTAGTTCCTAATATTTTTAATATTTTCAGTACTGTCACTTACTATTATTCCTTGAATGAAAACGCGTGACAAATGATCAAAATAAAAAATTAATTTATTATTTGGAAACTAATTTTTTTATTTTGACTGCTAGTCACGTTAATAATTTTCATTCAAGAGATAACGACAGAAACTAAATTGATACGATACTAAAAGGTTAGAGACCAAATTGACATAATTGAAAGGTTAATGACCAAATTAAAATATGGTGTAAAGGACAAGAATCAAATACATAATATATCTTTTTTTTTTTTTTTTGCCAAATATTCAATTTTTGCACAAAAAAAAAAATACTACTGTTCGAAATTTTTTTTATGTAACTCATTTTGTAACTCAAGTTTCAAGAAAAAATCAAGTTTTATCAAGCTTGAGTTTCAAGAAAATAACTAATCACATGCATAGCATGATATGGTATTTTGTTTTCAATTAGACGTTGGCTATTTGCTTGGAATTGGAATTTACTAAACTCAATTTTCACTTAGATTCTAAAATGACTACATAACAAAATAATTTCAAATAGAGAATTTTTAGTAATATTTTTTTCAACAACTGAATATTTGGGAAAAAAATTGTATACATTCTAACATGACCCAAGTTCTTTTAGATGTGATTATTTGTTTGCATGAACAAAACTAAATTAGTAGTTATATTATCCTTATTTACCAAAAAAAAGAAAAGAAGATATTTTAATAAAGACAGCGGATACCGCAGTCTAGTCAAATCTACTTTCTTGTCAACCTATTGGCTAGACAAAAAGCCAGGTTACTTTTTATTTTTAAGCTATTAAGCTCGTGATTAGCCACCAAAAAGAAAAACGGAGAAAGATGCCACTGTTATGAGGCAACGCCAAAGGAGATAACAAATTTCACAAATTTTATCACAACTCCACGTTGAGAGATAGAATTCTGACTTATTATGGGATTTTTAGAGTTTGTTTAGGATCTGTTTATTTTACTGTAATTAAAAGTTTTTTACTAAAAATATTATAGATAAAGGTAAAAGTTAGTTAAAATAGTATAGTAAGATCCATAAATAGTACTAAAAAGAACCGTGAAATTCATAAATAGTAAAAAAATAAACTGAATAGTAAAATAAATTGACAAAATTAATCATACCAGACATACACTTAATATAGTATCATGTACAATGAAGGACTCTTTTTATATATATACCATTTAATCCATACTTGTTTTATTAAAATAGGATATCTAATCATTTTTTTTGTTTGAGGGGGTTTCTTATTTATGACGTTCGTTATTTATAATAACTCTTTATCATTAAATTAATACATTAATTAATTTTTTGATATAAGTGAAAGATTAGATTTAAATCTTATCAATCAGTAAAGACTTTATTAATTAATCTATTTGAGAGTCTCTGTTTAATCAGAATTAAAGATAGACAAATGCTGAATTCTGTGATGTTGGAAGTATAATTGGAAATTGGGATTCGCATCAAATGGTTGCCAGACAATGACAGACGAAGGTTTTGGAATCATAAAAATAAATCTGTCTTAATTTCCAACGGTCAAATTGTCTACAAGTGTCAAGTAACGAATCATTTCAACCGAACCCAAAATTTTAAGGTAATTTGCATTTTTTGAGAGGAATTAGTTAGTTAAGTTAGTATTGAAATTCTAGTGTACTAACAGGTTTAAGATCACAGACGGTAAACTAATAAAACGGCCTAAGTCTTGTTAGTCTAGCGAAAGCTTTAAACATATATGTTAGTTCCTAGCTTGATGATGTGGGACTCAAGTTCATTTGATACGAACCCGAAGTGGGTTGACTTTAGGCTATATAAACTTAACTAATTTTCTATTTTTAGGTGTTTATGTTACACTAAAGACCAAACAAATGAGAATCCTAAACTCAACAAGCTTTAGTAATTGGCTGGTGCACTTCCCCTGGTGCTGCTATATTTGAATGAAGAGAAAAGGGAACATGATTGAAATGTAATAAATTAGAAGATAATCTAGTTCTAGTCATCCTCCTCTGCTAGCTCCAAAAATACTTCAAGCAAGTTCATTAATTGTTGATCAAGACAGATTATGTTTGGTCGAAATTGAACTTCATGCTCCACTCTGATTGCCCTACAAATTTACTCCACCAGTTCACCTCTCTTTATCTTTGATGCTCAAATCCGTTGGTCATGTTCGTGTAAATGCAATTTATAAGATTGATTTTTAGCCAGAGTTACATTTATAGATCTAAATTGTAATACTTTGTATACATGCGTGTTTTTATTTTTATGATGTTGATATATTACGTTATTTTTTTATATTAAATTTTGCATAATTTAAATTTTTTAATTTTAGAGTAAATAATGTCTCCAAAACCTTAGTTTGATCAAATGTATTAAATTATTATATAACTATTCCGTCAAATTTATAATTTTTTGGACTATTGTATTTTTATGTACTTAATTTATTACTAATAACAATAATAAGAACATGATTGAAGAGATCAATGGTACATTGAAAGTAACAATTGGAATCATTGATAATAAGGAAATCTCTAATAGAATTTTATTGTGGATAATGGATAAGAACTTGAGAAGATAACACAGTTGGCTACAATTTACTTAATACTAGTACCTTTTTATAAGGGTAGGCTGACAGGCCTCGAAATAAACACGGTAAATCTAATGAGGTAGCTCTTTCTAAAATAAATAAATAAATAATAATGAGGGTAGCTGAGTTGGGTACAAATTTAATGAAAAGTTCACCAGTAAAACAGTCAATGATGGTTTAGTCTAATTGGTTCATAATAATAAAAAATTACGGTTTGGCTTGAAAAAAAATTGATAAAAACACTATTTTGGTTCTTATATTTTGGTGTACCGGTTGTAGGGGCCTTTTTTTTTGCGTAATATGGTATGTTGGGCTGCCTCCTGCGGTAATGGGCTGGGCTGCCTCCTGCGGTAATGGGCTGGGCTGCCTCCTGCGATGATGGGCCCTAGTGTTTCTGAGTAAGGGAGTTGGAGCCGGTCCAATTGTAACTCAACTTGAGCCGGTTTGTGCACAAACTTATGCCTTGTCTGCCAGGAGCAAATTTACGGCAAGCAGAACTGTTGCAGATGAGTTACGGCAAGCAGATATAATAATAACTAAAACAGAGTATTTAGACTTATTTAAATAAACGGCTATGTATTCCCTGCTAATAAAACACAATTACAGTCATAATGATATCAATCATAGAAAAGAATGAAGAAAATAATACTGGCTAATTTAAATGGTCACAAATTAAGTTTTAGGCTTAGTCTGCTGCAGCAAAACCAAAGAGGAGAGAACGCCTCTTCTCAATGCAAATAACCTCCCTAGGAAAAAGATCCTGCCGTGAAGATTAATGGCTTTGAGGGAGTCGGCCCTGAATGGTTGTTGCCCAAAAGAAAGAATCCTTGTTTGCGTTTTAGAAGAAGGTAAGATTTTGAAGGGGGAGAGAGGGAAACTGATCTATGGGTGCATGCCCTATTGAATCAACTCTCGTTTTTCTTAGTTTTCTTTTCTTTTCTTTTATGTTTTCTTTCGTATCTTTTTCTTTTCTTCTTGCTCTGTTTTTTCCTTTTACTCTAAAAAAAATGCTCTGTTTTTCGATCTCCCTTTTACAGGGTACGGCAAGAGCCTTTTTATAGTGCTTGCCGCGACCATGGTTTTACCATTTTGCCCCTTAACCGCCTCTATCTGGTCTGAGCGTACTTACCGACCACCAGAGGTGTGTGCCGCTCACCCTTGCCAGATAGAGACAGGTTTCAGTTTTCCCCCTACCGCAGCACTTCTTTCCTGCCATGGTATAAATGCTTTCTCTCTTTACTCTCAAAGCATGCACCAACAGTTCCCCCTCAAACTTGCCTCTTTTGGGTGGTCTATCATCTCAGCAGGACGTACCTCCCAAAAGAGGCTTGGGCAGGAGCCATAAATATATTTTTTCCCCTCTTCCCACCACTAAACCACACCCCCTTTATCTCTTACCTCTGGCCCATGGCCCCACCATGTCCTATATTGGCTGGGTACAGGTTGATGGTGCCTGGACCTTGCGCGTGCTTCCCTTTCAAGTTTGTCTAAGAGTCTGCCTGCTGCTCATGCATCTGCCGTGACTTGGAGACTCTCAGTCTGCTTTTCTTGGCCTTTCATGTGGGTTTTCCTTTAGTTTTTCGCTCCATTCAGGAGTTGGGTCTCGTATGATAATAGGTTTCACATTTCCTTGGCCCACTTTTGATTCTCTCTACTGCCTGCCATGTTGAATTGTTATTTCTGCTGTAATAACTTAATCCTGTTGGACCTCATTTTGGCCAACCGTTTATCCCTTTTCTCAGTGGCCTATTATGGGCACTGTTTTGCTTTCTACTCATGGGCTCCTATGTCCCTTTGGGCTTCCCTTTGGGCATCCACGGTTCGATTGCTTTCTTTGGGCTTCCTCGGCCCGTTTGCTAATTCCACACTCCCATGGGTTTTTTACTAACTTCATTAGGCTTCCCCGGCCCAATAACCTTATCCTTATCTTTGGGATTCATGGGTCTGCCATAAACTCCTTACTCTCTTAGTTTGCACTGCTTTGGACCTGTGACGACCCTTTCTCACTTTTCTAACTCATACTCTGTCCATGGGATGCTATTTCTTTCTTTCTTGGCTTCTTTAAGCCCGCTTGCATTTTCAAGACCCATTTATATATTTGTCGGGCCAGTGACCCATTATTCTTGCCGCTTGGGCCTAATGGGCTTTTTTGCTATTCATCTTGTCAATTCTTTGTGGCCTTCATCGTTGGGCTCTTCTATTTGCTGGGCTTCCACAAATGGCCCTCAACACCAGTTAATTTGGTCCATACATTTTAATAACGGTTAATTTGATTCCTGTTATTTTCAACTTACAATTAATTTGGTCTCTATTATTAACTCACTAACAGAAAATGCCTATGTGACTAACGGATTACAAAGCTGTCACACATAAAGCTGACATGGCTAATTAAATGATAATAATAAATTTTAATAATATTAAAAATGCCAAGTGGACCAATAATAATATGACAATAAATGAAAATAAATACATCATCACCTAACCAGTAACTAGCAATATGAACTATCTAATAAGCCATTGTGGTGCCTGGCCCAAGATACCTAATGAGTTTTTGGGTCAAACTCCCAATTTACTTGTTTATGATGGGTATGAAATTTCCTACAATGGGAAAACCTCCTAGAACCAACCCAACAGCCCAAGAAACGGTGCTTTAGGGCCACTCTATATTATGTTCCCTTGTGTGTATGCTTCCCGAGAAGGCTCAAGCAATGTTAAGGTAAAACCTTCTCTCTCTTTTGTTGCTCCCCACTCTTTTCTCATGTGTCTCTGCCCAAAAATGCCAACCCCTTCCCCTTGACCAGTCATTCTTTATTTATAGACTTCCCTTGGTGGGAGCGTCATGATGAAAGGATTGTTTTCCATACTAGTGGATCCCCTTGAGATATATTCTTGATCTGATGGGGCCTACTACTCATGACTAATGTGACATTCTTGAAACTTGTAACTGTCGTCAAATGGCGCTTGGCGGGCAATTTCCCCCAAGGCATTACCGTTCCCCTTGACCTAGTGCTGGACCTCGATCTAGCACTGGACCCCAAATTGATATAGGCCCCAACTTGGCTATGGGCCTTGAACTCTTAACCAAACAGAGGCTAATGGATTGGGCCTAAACCTAGTGCCCGTACAGCCACTAATACATTTAACTACTTATCTAGACAAATCTCACATTACCCATGTAACCAAACAATTTTAAACCTTCACTAATAGTCAAATCTAACCATCGCTGATCTACACACCTCCACCTTCACATTCAACCCGAAAGTGCCATGGCCACTTCAAACTTGCTATCCATTCCAAATCTTCAACCTTAGCTGTGCCATGACCTGTTTGGGCATTCTCGATCAAATCTTGAGGTTCATTTAAAGTTTTGTTCATCAAAGGGCGTTGGGCTTAATGAGATTGATAGAACTTATTTCTTTTTCTTTTTTAATTTGTAAAATAACATTAAATACCAATGGCACCAAAAAATTGAAGGAAAAAAAAAAAAAAAAAAAACCCAAAATCAAATACCAAGTTCTACTAGTTGTTGGTTGATATATTCCAAAATCATAGTACCAATAAATTAAAGAAAAAAAAAACAATTACATAATTCAAGACTTTGTTGGTAATCGAATGAACTTCCGGTAAAATTACAGACACTTAAAAATATACTCCATTGAGGAAAGATAAAGGAAAAACACCCACTTCTACTAAGATAGCCCAACCAACACCTTCGGCAACAAAGTTGACCCCACCTTCATACACTTTGGTGATGAATGTGAAGGTGGAGGTTCGTAGATTGGCGATTGTTAGATGTTATTGGTGATGAAGATTTTTGGAATGTTTTGGTACATGGTAAGTTAGTAACAGATCATTGAGGGTAAATGGTGAAATTTGCTTGAGTTAGTGGATTAGACAACTCATGTTGTTGACTTGGTGATGATATGTCTTAAGAATTTTTTTTTTTGATTGACGTGGAATTTTCTTTTTCTTTTTATTAAAATGCTTATGTAGCTTTTTTTTTTTTTTTAATATTTAATTATTTGATTTTATGCTATTATTTTAGCTATGTATGCGCCAATAATGTAAACCGTTTGCTATGTATACATTTTTTATTAATGAGTTAACGGTAAAGACCAAATTAATTGTAAGTTGATAATAAGAGGGACCAAATTAACCGCTACCAAAATGTAGGAATCAAATTGACTGTTATGCTAAAATGTAGAGACAAAAATGGTATTTTATAAAAAAATTAAGCATCTTTACAGACTAGTAGGAAGTGAGATAATTTTTCTTTTCATTTTTGTTTGTTTGTTAATATTAATAAAGAAGATTTTATTTTTATATTTTTATTATTTTTTATGAAATATTAAGAAATTAGTTGATATGCGCGTGATTTGGACCGTTTGGTGGTCTAGAAGTATTTTTTTTTTTGAGAAACTGGTGGTCTAGAAGTAGAACTAGTATTCCTTCGCGGCGTGAGGTGATATTCATATAACGTGTATTTAGCACAGCAATTGCACACTGAGATGGACAAAAATATAGAAATTCTAACTAAAAAACACATAGAAAATTTGTCATCAATGGAAAATGGTTAGTATCCTTTGTTAAAGACAAAGATAAATTAATTCAGGAGGCTAGAATGAGTAGCATGTTCCATGGAGTGGTTTACAAATTACAAGTGATGATGAGTATAGCAATTAGCAACTGGACACAATTGTAATGCACAGTATTGCATGTAGTCAATGTTATTAAAGGTTATCATTTGTTTTTGTGTTGATATCATGAATTACTTTAATAATGACATGATAGGAAAAGCAACATGTTAGTGTTACAGTACTTTATAAGTCTAAAAGTATAGTACAATTGTTTTGTTCCTCAATTTTATGGTTGTAGAAGCCGCCCAACCCCAGTGCACTGTTGTCTCTCTCTTGTGGTTGTGGGCATTATAGTTGAAGCGTGCTTGTTTTTTCTAACCCAGTTAGTTAGGTGTGTAGTGTAGTCAACTTCTTCTATGTATTTTGTAACATGATTAGTAGTCCCACCTTTGATCCACCACTAGATTGTGGGTATGGATGTTGTTGTCTCCCACTCCCACTCTCACTCCTACACACTTTTTTTTCCCCTCTTTCTCATTATATATGTAATTTAAAAGGGAAAAAAATCATCAATTTCTTTTATTGTTTAAATTGGATAATTATCCTATAGCCAATTTGACCAATGCTATCTTCAATTTTCCACTAAGGGTAGCTTTGTTTTTATCATGAGCATGACCCAAACTTCAAATTACGAATTTTATAATTTAATTGGTTGACACTTTCAATATTTACCATTTGAAATTTTGAATTGACTAAACAACACAATTGACTAGAATGCATATCCTTTTCTAGTTACAAGATTATTAGCTATTTTCACAGCACAAATTGATGTGATATGTTACAGAAAGATTAGCTTTTATAGTATTGTTTTATTAAATAATTTGTTTTTATTAATATAAAGCATCATATTAGCTGTATTTATTAGAACATATAAATATAAAAGTAATATATAGAGTTTTTTAATCAAATTTATAATATATTATATAATTATAGTATCACTATAAAATGGTCTAATCTTTGTAGTAGTAGCATGAGGTTATAAGGACTGAAACTTTAATACACACAACTGCTATAATACTTTAGTTATGTAATGTATTGTAAGTCTGTTTAAAAAATTCTATATATTATTTTTGTGTTAGTATATTTTAATAAGTATTATTTTTTAAAAAAAAAAAATATATAAAAATGTTTATTTCACATCGACATAATGTATTATTGTTTCCTAAAAAACGAAAAAAAAAAAAAAAACTGTACTTGTTGTCTTACACGAAAAGAAAAAAAGACAAAAAAAAGAAAGAGGACTAATGAAAACTCACAAATTTAGTGTTGCTCGTTCAGAGAAGTCGGTATCATAGATTCATAGCATTTTACGCCTTGAACAGAGATTATGGGAGTACTAACCTTGAACAGAGATCTGTTACATCTCAAAGAAAAAGCACCCTAGCATTTTACATCATACCCCTACTCTTCTTCTTTTCTTTGTTTTATTATCAGTGAAATGTTAACAATTGCCTTGGTAAGTTACCCACTTGTCTGCTAAAAATATCTTTCCTAACGAGGGCAACAAGGTCTCTGTTCTCTGGGTAACTGAACACAGTACTCACATTGAATGTGAAACCTAAGAAACTGACCTTTCTTTCACTAATTAATGGATGGACCAATGGGTCACTATCACAATTCACAAGCAAGGGAGTTACAACTTTTAACCTTGGTTGGTAAGTTCAAACTTCAAACTTCAAACCAATATGTTTGGGTAAAGAATTTATAGGAAGAATTCGATCACATAATTTAAACTTGTCTTTATTTGTGTGTTAAGCGAAAATTTTAAAAATCATGAAGTTGTATTTGGAGTGAAATTTGTCAAGAATTTTGTAATTCAATTTGTTGGTATTTTTAATGGAGACATATATTTAAGGTTCAAATATCTTCATCTTCAACTATCAAATTATAAAAAAATAAAAACTTTAAGTTTAAAAAAAAATTATTAGTATAAATTGTTTGATAAAAATTCAATAACATGTAATGATGTTTTATTTTTTGAGAAAAAAATAACACTTAATGATGTGAGTTTTAGAGATTATACCAAAAAAAAAAAACATGATATTATAAGTTCAAAATGATACCTTGTGATCAATTGTTTTTTAAAACAATATTAGCTATACTTCTATGCAAATAAATGTATGTTGTATTAAACTTTTATAGTTTTAAAGTATGGAAGCCAATACCGTACTAGTACTAGCCATTCTTGAGAGATTACCATACCAGCCATTAAACTGGTACTAGTACTCTGAAAATGTACCTGAAAAAAATACCAAATTGTACCAGTTATATTGAGTATTATTTAGGGTGTTTTGGCCAATATTGACATTTCAGCCAATACAATATAAAAATTTTAAAATGTTAAAAATTGAGTTTTTTAATATAAAAAAACATGTTATTTAAGCTTATATATTGGTTAATATACTTATGCTAATTTTAAATATAAATATATACATATGTATAGAAATATATAAACAGTGGTAATATCCCAAAACGATATAACCAAAAATATTTCGTTACCTTGACCAAACCGAAACGGTCTTTAGTACGAAATGAATTCCCTTACTTTTATTTTAAGTCAAATTTCTTACTTCTCAACATAATTTTTCACACCATAACTTTTTTTTTTTTTTTGGAGAAAATTGCCGAGGCTTTTTATTAATTGGACAGGAACCTTCTGTCAAGTATTACAAGATTGTTTACATCGCTATGGATGTCTTCAATCCAAACATATGGATCCGAAAAATTCTTGGCTAGTTTGGCAAGCTTGTTAGCTAGGGATGACAGTTTTTTCTTGCCTTGTTTGACCCGTTTCGCCCCATATGGGTTTTCCCCGTCTTGCAAAGGTAGTGGGGCGGGGATGAGGTAAGATTTTAGACCCGTACCACAGGGTGGGGCAGGGATGAGTTTACACTTTTTAGACCCACATTGCCTTGCCTTGCCCCGCGTTAATAAAAATTAAATTGTAAATTTTTCATACCTCAAAACCCTAATATTTAAACAAAAATATTATTGGCTTATTTTATTCTACCTAATGTGACTCTCTATCAATTTTTTCTCTTTAGCAAAGTTGGAAATATGGTACCAATTTTAACGTTTTCTTTTGTCGTTATTAGAAACAAATTTATATACTATTGAATCATTGATTCCATTCAAGCATTTTTCTCAACATAGATTTCATTATGAACATAATAGAATGTTTTCTATTTTTATAAGGTACGAGTCTGAATGTTTGTGTTTGTGTCATTGTGTGTGGGCATGTGGCTATTATGAGGTACAGGTCTGAGGTAGCTCTAGTCCGGGTCTATAGATATATATTTGTGTAGTTCTTTCTATCAAAACCATATGAAAACTATGCTCAATGTTATGCATAATATATTTTAATGGTTTAACAATATTTAGACCCAGCAGATTGTTTTTATTATGAGAGATCTTATTCGAGGCTTGTTCACAGAATGTTGTTTCTGTTTGTATTTGATTGTGTCCTCTTTTAGCCATCTCATTCTTATAGACTCTGATTTAAATGATCTGTAAGTCTTTAAGATTGCAGCAGTGTTCTTAAAGTTTTTGGTGAGGTCATGGGGGAATGTGATTCAAGAGTAATATTTGAAGTTTTTATACGTAATTACCCTATGCCTATAAGCAATGTCATTTAGGTAGTTTTATCTTGCTAAGTGCTGTAATTAGTATATGTTGGCCAAAATATTTAATTTAATTTTTCTCATTTAGCCTTCACAAACTGTTGATGGGATAAATTTATTTATAATTTCAAGTATATTTTTATTATTGAAACATGTAATTTTATTTGAAAAAATTGTAGTAGTTGTATGGCAAATTAACAAGAAATAGAGTTTTATGAGGTGAGGCGGGGCTTCGCAGGGATTTAAGGGGTAGGGATGGGGCAAGAAATTTTCCCTATCATGCAGAGCGGGGTGGAAATGGGGCAAGAAAAAATTATATGAGATGGGGGCCAAGATCCCATCCTTCGGCCCCACCCCACCTCATTGCCATCCCTATCATCAGCTACAGCATTACCACTATGTTTGACATGGGAGAAAGAGGCAACACACAAACTCGAAGCTAAAGCTCTGGTCTCGTCTGTTATGTGGATGGAGCGAAGCTCGTTGAAGCAGCAGTGAGGTGCTTGAACACTACTTCTGAATCTCCCTCAAACATGACATCCTGAAGTCCAATTTCAATGGCAAATCCTACCGATCTTCTCCAAGCCATAGCCTAGATCATCCATTGATGGAGGCAGAGGGACCCGTTCTGCTAGTGCAGTAATGACCAAGCCTTTCGAGTTTCGGATTACCACTCCCAAACCTGCACAATTTGTGTCATAAAAGATTGCTCTATCACAGTTTGACTTAAACTAAAGTGGCGAAGGTGGAAGCCAGTGCATTGGGTGAGATTATGCAGAAATAGGCAACAACAACGGAGGTTTGGAGACATTCTGAAACTCGATGAGTTGCTCTACTGCATCATGATGAATTTGAGTTATCGGCAGTGATGGTTTGCCCATTCTCATGGCGTTTCTATTGAACCAAATGCTCCACGCAATGTAGGCCACTGATTTAGCAAGGTTGCTCCCATTGAGTAGCAAAATTTCATGGAAGAAATCCCTGAAACTTGCAAATCTCTTCGACAAAAAACTTCGACACGTCTCAACCTCCCACCATATTTCCTTTAGCAATTGGCAGCCCCATAATGCATGCATTGTGTTCTCCACCTCATTGGAACAGCGATCACACAGAGCACTAAAGGTCTGTTTGGATAGAATTTATTTTGCTGAAACTGAAAATTGAAAACTAAAAACACTGTAGCAAAATAAATTTTAAATGTGTGAATAGTGCTGTGGGACCCATTTTTAATGAAAAAGTTGATAAAAAGTGGAGTTTGTGGGACCCGTGAACAGTGCACAAGTGCACTGTTCACAGAAGACCGGGTCTACAGTTGCGGCTGAAAAGGAAAAAAAAAAAAAAAAAAAAAGAGAGAGAGAAAACGCAGACGCAGCACTTTAAGTGCTATCCAAACGAACACTAAGTATAGATATTCGCTTGAAAAGATTCTGTTACGTTGGAAGAGAATCGATGCAAGCCCTCTAAATGAAATGTCGAATTTTTCTTGGGCCATTGAGTGACCAAATTTGCTGCCAAAAAGACCTTTCGGATTTGAGGAACCCGATTCAGCATTTTTTGCCGCATTACTGAGGAGCTTTTTTTTTTTTTTTTTTTTTTTTTGGAGAAACTCATTACTAAGGACCTGATAAGCTGTTTTGGGTGAATAAATGCCATTTTTATTGGCTGACCAGATCAGTTTGTCAGTAGTTCTGCAATGACTGAGGGGCAAATCGAGGACTGAACTCGCTTCATGAGGGAGAAATTCATCTTGTATTTGATCCTCTAGCCAACATGAATTTTCTTCATCAATAAGAGTACAAACCCGTGTGTTGTTTGGCAGATTTTTCTGAGGTGAAATGATGCGGTTAGTGTGTTGATTTGGAAACCATTTGTCCTTCCAAATAATCACTGATGTACCATTACCAATTCTCCATCTTAAACCCAAAATCACAACCCGCCTAGCTTTCAGAATGCTTTGTGAGGCATACGACCCTTTTAGCTTCACTTCATCATCCAAGATCGAGCAATTGGGGAAGTATTTGGATTTGAAAACTTTGTAAAAGAGTGAATTAGTGTTATGAAGGAGCCTCTACACTTAATTACCCAACAAAGCTAAATTGAAATTTTCATGTCCTTAAAACCCAATCCCCCTTGACATTTTGGCAAGCAAAGACTTTCCCATCCTACCCAATGAATTTTTCTTGATTCCCCCTTCTACCCCCACCAGAACTTTCAGATTAAGGACTCAATATCCTTACACAAAGACTTTGGTAGCATAAAATAGCCCATGGTGTAAGTTGGCATGGCATGAAGAACAACTTTTATCAGAATTTCCTTACCCCCTTGTGAAAGTAATTTCTCCTTCCAACCTTGTATCTTGTGCCAAATCCTCTCCTTGATATAACTAAAACTTTGTTTTTTTGCTCTTCCAACAAAGGATGGTACACCATGGTAAGATTCAATGTGGTTGGTTGCCGAAACACCTAGTGAAGCTTTGATGTGATCGTTCATGACTTGATCTGTATTGGAACTAAAGAACAATGAGTTTTGTCTCTGTTTATTTGTTGACCTAAGGTTGTCTCTGTTTATTTGTTGACCTAAGGTTGTCTCATAAAGATTGTGTTATAGTCTTGTTGATTTGCTCTACAGAAAAACAAACTGTCATTAGCAAAAAATAGGTAAGTCACCTTAAGGCCGGTTGCACAAGGAGATGCCTTGGAGTGACCTAGAGACTTTAGCTTGCTAGATAAGAGAGTGGAAGCCTTCTGCATATAATAGAAATAAATAAGGGGATAGGAAGTCCCCTTAGCGGAGGCCTCTATTGGGGGTAAAATGACCATGTCGGTTATAACTTTGTATTCATTGTCGATTTAAAGTGATTTTGTTTTGAATTAATATGATTTTTTAAGATCTATAAGTAGGGAGTTGAAACGTAAAGGATCTATGTTACATTGTTAATTCATCGGTCAACTCTAAACACAATATTATTATACATTTATAATTATAAGACTTTTAATAGGTAGAGAATTACTCAACATAAATATTAAAATTTTTTTTTTGGATAAAACAAAGGATTTATTTATTAACCAAGGAGCACTGTTACAAGTATTATCCATTGGGCACTCACGAGGAGTGTCTAGTTGCAAAATAACACACATAATTTACATAAACAAAATTTGGACATTCATTATATTCTCTAACACTGCATTGGTGCTCCTGTCCCCTCTTTGCTAGTTCATCTACCACGCCATTTGCTTCATGAAAGACATGACATGGAAGGATAGTCCATTCTTGTCTGAGCAGCATCCTGCAATCCAAAATCAAAACAAAAAGTTTTGTTGCCAAAACACTATATGTTGTTAGCCAATTAAGGAGAATTTGAGAATCAATTTCTAGATTTATATGTTTATACCCAAATTCCCAAGCCATTTTTAAACCATATCTAATAGCCCATATTTTTGCAAAATTATTGTAGACACTCAATTTTGCACCTATGATTTAATTAAGGAGAATGACTTGAATGACCAATCCATGTAACCTAAAAATCATAATTGCATTACATCCATCAATTTGTTCTTGCATTACATGCATCATTTTGTCTTTGCATTACATGCATTAATTCATTCATTGCATATCATAAAAATGATCTTGAGATTCTAATGGTAGTATTGGTGTTTCCAGTTATCAAATCGAACTATCGGATTGAAAGATATCGCATGATCAAGTTTGCACGGTCAACATACATTGTGTCTAGGTAGAATCGACCACACATGATCAATTTAAATTAATTATAATTGGTTAAACAATTAAAATTAATTAAATAATTTTGTGATTGGTTGATAATTAATGTTCAAAATAGGGATGTATGCACGGGAATAAAAGGGATGATTGGATAACAATAAAACTGTGGATAATCTGAAATTTATCAAGATTTATTTTTGGGTATTTATCTACAAGATAATTGTCCTTAAATGTCCTGAATTATCCAAAAAAGAGATGAAAAATCATAGGCGGAGGATGAAAATGCATCTAGGTACAATGACCTGCCAAAAAACCCTAGAAGAGGAGTCCAAACGGCACCCGAACATGAAAGTGCATTCGGAGCCATAGGGCCAATTCGGCACTCTAAAAGGGCCTAATTTCCCTGATGTGAGCTTTGGCCCAATGGCCTTCGGGTGACGATTATGCATACCCTTTTCGATCTTTTCGCAAAATGATGCGTTTGGATTCAAACCCTAATCTTCTATACCTATTTTTTAGAGTCTTCTGGCCTCTATAAATAGAGACTGAACCTCATAATTCAACACCTTTTTTGTATACTCTGAGAGGAACACGTTTTTTACTCTTAAACCACCCATATTTTCTGATCCCCTCTCTAAGTGTTGCTGCTTAAATTAGGGCTTTTAGGTTTCAAAGAGAATTGAACAAATTTCTTTGAACCCTAAAACATTCTCTCAAGAACAAAGTGTGCTCATGCAAGAGGTTGTTTCCTTCACCCTTTTTCTTGTGATGTGATGATGCATGTTATATCTCTTTCTTTTTCAAATATCTATAACATGAATTGTTAATTGTGGTTTTGTTAAAGCATGATTGTCTTTTATGTGATTGTTATAATCTTTTTCTTGAATGTCAACAAATTTGCATGTGAACAATTATTTTTCTTAAATCAAAATAGATCTGCATCTTTATAAGATGTAGATCTGAATTTTTTTCTCAATATAAAAACAGATCTACATCTTCTTTAGATGTAGATCTAAGTTTTCTCAAACAAAAAGAGATCTGCATCTTTATGAGATGCAAATCTAAATTTTTCTTAGATCTAAACTGATTTGCATCTTTCTTAAGATGCAAATCTGATTTTCTTAATACATGCAAATTGCTGAAATAAAGAAAGAAATTGTGTATTATTGTGTTTGTGTTTATTTTAATTCATGATTGCATAAATTTGGATTATGAGTGAAACTCTCTTCTTAAAAAATCTTTTTCATTCTATGTAAAACATATAACAAAACATATCTAAATTTTTGTCATCAATAATCACTTTTTTAAATATAACAAAACATATCTGAATTCTTATCATCAAAAACCACTTTATATATATATATATATATATATATATATATACTACAAAACAGATCTGATATTTTGACAAATCAAAATCATTTTTTTTAATCATTAAAACAGATCTGATTTAAAAAAAAAAAAAAAAAAAAAAAAAAAAAAAAAAAAACCAAAGGAGAGACTTCATTCATAAATAAATTTGTGTGATTTAATTTTTCATTTACATGTTCAACATATGATTCATGACATGCATAAAAAAGTACATTGGTCACAAGAGTCTAGAAGACCAGACTTTGTCTGGGCGGAATGGGTGCCTAACACATTCCCATTCCGTAACCTAACCTTCAGATTTAGGTTTTTGGTTTAGTAGATCAGCCTTATCTTCATTTGTTTTGGGTAGAATGTAACTAGGACAACAAGCCATGTAAATATTTGGTAGATTGTAAGTAGGACCCAAAACTATGTAAATTTTTAATTTTCTTTTAGATATGTAATTTTATTCAATTAATAAATGGAACTATTTAGTCATGTATTTTGTAATTAGTATTTTTTTATTATTTTTTGTATAAAGAAAAATAAGTGACGATTCCATACCACTTATCCAAAAAGAGAGGTGCCCTAAAAGGTACTTGAATATTTTTTTTTGAGGGACGCTTTTCATCAAGGTCTCTCACAGTGGCAACTCCACTGGGGATGTCGAGGGCTAAGTTTCGTATTAGACTTAAGTGACCAAATATGTACCTTTGTTTTGCATGGTCTTGCATGATATAATTGTTTGTTTGCTTATTTATGTTTGATGGGATGTTGCATAATATTGTGGTGTATGATATTTTGTTGTTTGTTTTGGATGTTAAATTTTTTTTCCTAACTGTCATAGTGTGTGCCATCCAAACAAAAATGTATGCACCCCTTTCAACAATTTGTGGTAGTAGTAACCATGGATCATCGATCTTCATTAGATTCAGGTACCCAGTGGCAAACTCACCAACTCAGCCTAAAGTTACTGGATCATTTCCTGCTGACTGTAAAAGACAAACCATGTTGTTTGGACCAACGCAATGTTCATTACATTACAAGTGGGGAGGTATAACGTCCTAGTTATGGGAAACAATGAAACAACAAACCTACCCTACAATATAATGACTTAGAACCTACCCTTAGGTCAGTCCCGGTTAAAATTGCATTGCATGTTGTGTGTGTTTATTTTGATTAACTGATGGATGTGGATGGGGTATTAGATTTGATTAACCCGACCAAGCCTGTCATTAGGGGAGAATCTAGTCAAGATCTGAAGGAAGGCTACAAAGAGAACAAAAGCCCGATACTCAAGCCAGTAGCTCCAGCTCCAAGCCTATCACTCCCATCACACTACTGAAGCCTTCAAGAATAGAAGAGACACCACTGCTACAACATCACAATCCCATCTTTGACCTCCAAGACAGTTCAAGCCACAAGAAGTTTAAAGCTTCTAGTAACATGGCAAAAGAGGGAGAACACTCAAACACAGAGGAACCCATGAATACCCAAGAGCTACTCAACACTATGGTAGCTAGTCAAATTCAGCTGAAGGAAGATATAAACTGTATGATGCAACAATTTCAGAATTTGAAGAGTAATCAAGAGGGGTACAAGGCTGATCATGATCCACCAACCCTAGAGAATGAGAGGAAGATCAACGAGAGGATGAATAAAATGGAGGAGATGATTAGAAGAGCCCACAAGATGGAGGAACTTATGGACTACGATTCACTCTCCTTGTTCCCTAATGCAAGGTTGCCACCCAAGTTCAAGATGCCAAACCTAGAAAAGTTTGATGGGACTGGCTGCCCATAGTCCCATCTAAAGATGTATATGAGGGCTATGCAGCCCTTAGGCACGACTGAGGAAGTACTTGCTCAGATGTTCCAAAACACACTGACCGGAGCCGCTCTTAGATGGTTCCTCAACCTAGATAATGCAAGAGCAAGAAGTTGGGAGGACATCTGTCGAGAGTTTCACAAGCAATACAAGTACAATATGGAAGTGGACTTCACAAGAAGAGACCTTGAGACTACCAAGCAAGAGCCGAAAGAATCCTTCTTTACTTTCATTACCAAGTGGAGAGCCAAGGCTGTAGAGATGATGAGTAGGCCGAGTGAAGAAGAACAGTTAGCCATGGTTGTAAAGAACTTATTGCCTATATACCATAAATATTTGTTTGCACAGTATTTTCCCAATTTTAAATCTTTAATTGTTGTCGAAACTCAAATTGAGGATGCTATAAACAATGGCACTATAAAGACTGATGACCTTCCAAGATTTAGAAAGAATGGGGTCTAATTCTAAGGTTGCGGAAATTTCCAATATTCATAAAAATGATCCTTATCAATTAATTGCACCCATTGCACCTGTGCAAGTACCCCAAGGGGCTAGACCCAAGAGAGAATTTCATGAGTTGTACATGCCCATGAGTTAAGTGTTTGACAAGCTAAAAGCAAAAGGGTTACCGAAGCTCTTAGACCCAAGACCAATTCCAAACCCCTTGCCCTCAAAGTTTGATGTAAGTAAAAGATATGCTTACCATCAAATCCCTGATCATGACACTGACTGTTGTTTCACCCTTCGTCATGCAATTCAAGACCTAATAGACAATAAAAAAGAGACTTCTTCCTTCATTCATAAATAAATTTGGAGACAACACCCATTCACCCATTTTTGGTGAAACCCATTTTCTAAAACCCATTTTCTCTACATTAAAATGGCTTCTTCCTCCAAGGGATCCTCTTTTCTAGCTTCTCATGGTAAGAAATATGATCCAACATTTGATTGGAATGATAATGATGGACTTCTTCCTTTATTCATAAATAAATCACACAAATTTATTTGTGTGATTTAATTTTTCATTCACATGTTTAATATATCATTCATGACACGCATAAGAAAGTACATTGGTCACAAGAGTCTAGAAGACCAGACTTTGTCTGGGCGGAATGGGTGCCTAACACCTTCCCATTCCGTAACCTAGCCTCTGGATTTAGGTTTTTGGTTTAGTAGATCAGCCTTGTCTTCATTTGTTTTGGGTAGAATGTAACTAGGACAACAAGCCATGTAAATATTTGGTAGATTGTAACTAGGACTCGAAACTATGTAACTTTTTAATTTTCTTTAGGATATGTAATTTTATTCAATCAATGAATGGAACTATTCAGTCATGTATTTTGTAATTAGTGTTTTTTCTTATTTTTTGTATAAAGAAAAATAAGTAGCGACTCCATACCACTTACCTAAAAAGAGAGATGTCCCAAAAGGTACCCGAATCTCTTTTTTTGAGGGACGCTTTTCTTCGAGGTCTCTCACAATTATTTGAGGAAATGCCAATGTGAATTGAGAAACCTTTTATCCATCTTCTCTTATTATCTCTTACAACACCGCCAACTCCTGCTTTACCAGGATTATATTTAGAATTACTATCTGTATTTAAAGTAACAAAAGGGGGTTGTGGAGGATGCTAGTATATTATTTTAGTGACTTTTATACCTTTTGTTTTTCTATGATATGCAAGATGATAAAATTCTATAGCTAAATGTAAAGTTTTGTGCATAAGCTGGTTAAGTGTTTCAGAAGAGGGATTGAATATCCTATTATTTCTAGAAAGCTAAAGTTGCCAAATTCCATAAGCAAATAATATATTCCAAGGCATCATTTGAAAAGAGCACCATTCTACTAGCGATTTATGGAAAAAAGATATTTCTCATTGTCCAAGAAGAGCAATCTAGAATTCCTTTGCCTAAGGGCAGTCTCGAATGACATGTAAAGTACTTCCAAGATTTAGAGATCAAAGACTCTCAAGGCCAATAACTTGTTGGTGGTGAGTAATAAAGGAACGTGTTGGTATCTATTATAGGTGCATTTCCTTATAAAAATTTGAATTTTTTTGTGGACATGGGGTTTTCCAAATCCAATTCCATCTACTTTTATCAAATTGATTCCTTTTATGTGTTTATAGGAATTTGGATGCTTCTTTCACAATGCACTGGCCATTACTATTTGGCCAAATTAGTTTGTTTGGTTGGATATGGTATTGTGCCAAAGGAATACCTCTAATAAGTTCCTTGATCAGGTAGTAGGATGGTTGAAGATTTTAGATTCCATGCACCTACTTGATGCATGAGTTCAACTTTAATTTTGTCTTCTTCCTTGGATAATAGGCCCTCAATACGATACCTGAGAGGTCCTTTTGGTATCCAATTATCATGCCATACATTAATAAGGTGTCCATCTCTAATTAGCCTTCTCATACCTTTAAATAGCCATTTAACACCTATCTCAAAAGCTTTCCAAACATGAGATGAATTTCTAGAGGAGTGGGTATCTATTAGAGTGTTATTAGGAAAATATTTGGCTTTAAGGAGTGTGGCCCATTGAGAGTCTGGATTTGTCCATAAACGCCAAGCTTGATTCATAAGTAGAGCTATGTTCCTATGTCTAGTGGTAACAATATCAAGACCTCCGTCCTCTTTGGGTTTTGTGGTCACTTCCCAAGATATGGTATGACAAGTGCAGTGATGGGTAGAGTCTCCCCACAAAAAACTATGATTCAACCTATCTATTTCTTTACAAGTTTTTTTTAGGAAGTAAAGTAGTTTGCATGGAATAAATAGGAATTGTATTTTGTTATGGATTTAATCAATGTAACTCTCATAGCTATAGATAAGTACCTAGTTTGCCAACCTTCAATCTTATTTCTAATTTTGTCAATAATAAATTGGTATGAACTTGCTTTTCTTCTAGATGTAAAAATGGGGGTACCTAAGTAAGTTCCTATTTGATTTTTTGTAGTAGATGCACTTAAAATACCAGATATACAATCTTTATCTTGGTGCCTAAGTTTAGATGAAAAGAATAATTTGGATTTAGGTGTGCTAATCAATTGGCCAAAACAATTAGAAAATTTATCTAGAATGTTTTTGAGATGAAAACAACAAGAATGAGTTGCTTTAGTGAATAAAAATATATCATCTGCAAAAAAACAAAATAGGGATAATTAAATGATTTCAAGTAGCTTCTTCTAACATGATAGAGAGCCGTTCAAGGAAATATTTAAAATTTAAAAATTATTGGACCAATTTTTTTTTTTTTCTTCTCTAAAAGAATTATGTATCTACATTTAAAGATTGAGTCATTGAGAAAAGTGTGAGAGAAAATTCACATATAACCCTCGAGAAATTTTTTTTTTTTTGATAAAACCTTGAGAATTTTTTTGTCAAGTCACTGTTTGTTTTGGACGTTTGCTGGATACATATGTAGGATTACTGGGTGGCAGTCTCAGGAAATTTGTGCGCATTGATTGTCTGCAAAATATGTGACTAGGACGAAGTTAATAGGGCTACGTAGGCTCAGACTGTGGCCCAAGCAATACCATCTACTATTGTGTGGGTTGGACTGGACCTCAAATTTTCACAGTTATTAAATTCTGATGTCTAACACATGAAGCGTTCAGGATATTTGCGTGCTGGACTCACTAGATTTAAATGATGGGCCGTAAATTCCGGACGCTTTAAATTTTTGAAAGATGTTAGGTCTATAATATTTTTACAATAAATTACAGGTAGTTAGTTGTTATTGGTTTAAATTTGAAACTAACACTAAGATTACTTTTTTGCCCTAACAATAACAACCATCACAACTTGTCACTTAGGATTTGTTGTAAAAATATTGTAGATATATCATTTCTCTAAATTTTATACATCATAGCTAATTTAAAGGTAAGGGAAAAATATCAAATATATATATATTTTTTATGAGAATGGGAAAAATATTAATTTTAGTACTAAGAATTTTGTCTCATTTTTTGCTTCAAAATTTATAATAATAAAAAAATTGTCTCATTTTTCAACTTAATTTCTGGAGTTTTAAAAGTAGCAATTCCATATTTAATGTTTGGGCAATGATTTCTTCTCAAAAAAAAAAAAAAAAAAAATGTTTGGGCAATGTTCTAATTTGGTCTACATACATCTTTTTTTTTTTTTTTTTTTTTGAGAAACAAAAATAAAAATAGGTTTATATGGTCTAATAATTTATGCTTGCGGTCCAGGTGGTTTATTCCATGTGTTGGCTCATAAAAAAATATTTAAAAAAAATACAAGGGTGTAAATATTAAAAAAAAATAAAAGATAATCATTTTACAAACTTTTGAAACTCAAAAGACTAAATTGGAAAATGGCGTTAACTTCAAGGGAAAATTTAGAATCATTTTACAAACTTCAAAGATTTTATTGCTACTTTTGAAATTTTAGAGATTGATATGAAAAATGGACCAAAATTATAGGAACAAAACTGATGTTTGCTAAAAAAACTTTTTTTTTTTTTTTTGAGAAAGAAGATTGAAACTTTTATTACTAAGGAAGGTCAATTAAATCGGCCTAAAATACATGAATAATATCTGGTGGTACATCCTCCATCCAGACTTGCATTTGTGGTAAAGAAACTGCCCTTCTCATTAGAGAATAAGCTACAGTATTACAATGCCTACGGACGTAAGAGTAATGTATTTTTGAAAAACAAAAGGAGAGATACTGAATATCTTTTATGATGTGACCAAAATTTGACAGTGTTGATACCTTATTTTGCAACCTGTATTTAACCTCATATGGAAAGTAAAAGGGTAATTTCACCTTGGAAATATGCATCTTGATTCTGGTCATTAGATCTTTAATCTCATTTCACTAAAATGATCTTGATGTTGTAACGATCAAATTGATTGGTCATGAGCCCTAATCGGATCATCAGATTGAAAGTTATTATCAAATCAAGTTTTAATGGCTGAGATGTACTATCACAAATTGAGTCCGACTATATGTGATTATGAACAGTTGATTTCAATTGGTTATAAGTATAGTCAATTTGAGATCGATGATGTGTTATAATTTGATTGGTTAGGACTACATTTTATGGTAGCTTAATTAACTAGATAGTTAAATATTAATTATTTAATGAGTAATTTGTGCAATTATCTTTTAATTAGAGTAAATTTGGAACCAATTAAGTCTGAAATGGGAGTGATTGGAGCCATTTAATGTTAATTGAGAGCTAATTTGAGACCTATTAATGTTAATTGTGCTGAAACCATTTTCTAACAAGTGACCTTTGCTCACCATTTTATCGATATCTCTCAGAATATTTTGAATTTGTGAATGAGGTTAATTTTCCCATAAACTAGATATCCGGGGCTTCAATTTGAGCACAAGAATGAGACAATTTCGATTAGAATTGAGTTAGATATGATTTTTCGAAATTAGCTCTACAAGCTGTTATAGCAATTACGGGAAAACTGAACTTTGCTTGCTGCTCACTCTCATCAATCTCCACATTTAATGCACCAGATTTCTCTAAAGGCTAAAATGAGGTCTAGGTTCATGATTCTTTGTCAATCTTCATTAAATGGTCTTCCATTCATATTTCCTCCACCACTACTATATAAACCCCCCATCTCCTTCATTCCAAAAGATACAAAAAAAACCCCCTCTCTTCCCCTCTCTTGAATTCTAATGAAGTCGAATAGTCTTGTCATATCTTGGTGTTCCTGAGACTCAAGGTATTGAGTGAGACTCACTCTTCCTCTCTTAACTCTTCTTTTCCTCCACCATATGGATCTTGCATGAAGGTATAATCTTTTTCCCTAACTTGTTTTTTGTGTTGCCATGATGAGAATTTATGATTAAAGCATGATAGTAACTATTTAAATTTTCTTGAATACGTTTGAATGTTCTTAAATGTTCTTATGTGTTTTTCATATATTCTTGGTTGTTCATCACATGTTCATGCATATCACTAGATTTAATCTTAAATCCACATCAAAAATATGAAAAATATGTTTGTTTAATAATTCTTTCAAATCCTTGAATTTAGGTTATCACCATTCACACACATTCACTAGAATTTATTTTTCATTCCAAATGCAATGCTTAATAAATTGAATTAGAGTTTATCACATGCACACACACATTAAATTCAACATATAAATTGATTGACATATTGGATGATATGATATGAATGTTGGCCACCATAGTCTAGAAGACCGGTTTCATCGGGTAAGGTGGGTGCCTAACACCTTCCCACCTTGTAACATAGCTTCCGAGCTTATATCAAGGGTTAGTAGATCAAATGCTTATCCATGTAATTTTCAATTTTTAGATTGTAACTAGGAAACAAAACCATGTACTTTATCTTAGATTGTATCTAGAACCAAAGCCATGTAATTTTCCTATGATCAATGTAAATTCAATTACAAATTAATAAAATGAGGAATTTTTCAATTATGGTTTTTTTATTTTTCCAATAATTAAATAAGTGGCGACTCCATTGTAAAACCCTTAATCTAAGGGGGAAAATATAATCAGTCGAACCTCCATTTTGAGAGACAATAACACGAATCCACCCATTCACGTGGGTTGGGCCTAACATCATAAAAACGGGCCAAGGGCGGGGTCTCTCACAGACAGAGAGTGAGAGTTGTTTTCCAAGGCTGAGATGAGTATCCGCAAGTCACCTTCCAATATTATATGATGAAAACCGATCTCTAGTGCCAGTTTTAAAGCCCTCCTTGCTGTCATAGCTTCCACTTCAATTGCTGTAAAAGGGAGTGTGGTTTTTTCCTAGAGAGAGACCATGACCTGTCCTTCATCATTGTGAATAACCACCCCCAAACTAGCGTTGTTTTTTTGTTGTAAATAGAGCGCCATCGAAGTTTACTTTGTAGGTATCATTGTCTGGAGCTTGCCAACTGGTAGATGGTCGGCTCACTGGGATTATAGGGGAGGAGTTGTATAGCTTGAACCTGCGCAACCTATCTTTCGATTGTGATAGCAACTCATTGAGTGGGGCTACAGGTTTTTCGAGGCGAAGATTGTTTCTCCGGTTCCAGATTGCCCACACTACCATAGAGAAGAGTGTAGGATCCCTATTATCTACAAAAACACAACCCATTAGATCAATAAAAGATGTTGCCTATTTGAGGCTACTGTGGTTCCAGAGCTCCACTTTTGTCCACAGGTCTAGTAGTTTCAGACATTGGTACAATGCATGGACCACATCTTCCTTTTGGTTTCGGCATTGCTCATAGAGGTCTTCACCGATGATTTTCCACTTCACCGAGTTTGCCTTTGTAGGTAAAGAATTTTTTGACACTTGCCAAACAAACTTTTTCACCTTACTCGAAACTTGTAAACTCCAGATAGCTTTCCATAGCGGCTTTAGGTATTCAGGGTTGGATTGGCTAGGTTGAGAACTTTAATATTCATGTTGCAAGAAAGTGTATCTAGATTTAACTGTGTACTCCCTTGTAGGAGTGAAAGGCCAAGTAAGAGTGTCTGCTTGATCCGTGTGGCACAAGGGAATTTTTTTAATCATGTATGCTTCAAAACTTAACAAGTTGGCATTCAAGACTTCCTCCTTCCAAGATCTGCGTTCATTGTCAATGAAAACACTGACTTTAGCACTTACCAAAGCTCCTATATAGGGTGATACAATTTTTGGGGAATGTTTTCCTAGAAGCCAGCGTTCACCCTAGATTGAAATTGAGCGTCCATCTCCAATCCTCCAAACCGCGCCTCTTTGTATCACTTCCCTGCCCTTGATAATGCTTTTCCACACATATGAGGCCGAACTCGGGTTTGTGGCTTCCATAATTGTACAATTTGGAAAAAACTTGGCCCTTGAAAGCTCTATAAAATAGTGATGTTTTATCATGTAGGAGGTGCCAAGTTTGTTTTGCTAGGAGGGCATCGTTGAACCTTGAAAGATCTTTGAACCCCATCCCCCCTTGTGTCTTCGGTTTACAAAGCTCTTCCCATTTGGTCCAGTGGATCTTTCGGCCTTCCCCTCTTTGTCCCCAGATTTTTTTTTAACTAAGGCCTCAATATTATGGCACAATCCAATTGGTAGTTTGAAGCACGACATCGCATATGTGGGCAATGCTTGGGCCACTACCTTGATTAAAATCTCCCTTCCTACCTGAGATAATAATTTACCCTCCCACCCTTGCAACTTCTTCCACACCCTTTGTTTTATATTATTAAAGCTTTCCTTCTTGCTAAAAAACCTCTATTGGATTATATTAAACATTCATACCAAATTTTGATACTATCATGTACATTTTTAAACTTTTTCTCAACTCTGAAAAAAAAAAAACCTTGGGAGGATATCATCTTGTTCTTTTTAAAAAAAAATAAATACATAAGAAGGTTGTATGCATGTGCAATGTATGGATTAGTTAAAAATTAGATGTAAATTAAAGAAAATATATTTCTAATATAATTGAAACTATCTTAGTAATTAGTGTATTACTTGAAACTTAATTAGAGTTTCACATGATATAAATTAACCATACTAATTAGCATATGGTATAAACTACAAAGCACATTAATTTTATAACATCAATACATATCTTTTTTTTATAAGCAAGAATACATATGTTAAGTGACTTTGACACAAACTCAATATGTAGGAGCATGGTTGTCAAAATTATAATCTGGATCCTATGATCTTACAATTTTAGGATTTCACCTGTCAAAAACGATCCAGATCTTTGTGATCATTCAGGATCAATAGGATCGTATGATTCTGACGATTTCAAATGGTCCTGATTTCTTGTAATTTTCTTTAACTTGACAGAAGGCTCAGTTGAACCCAAATAAAAAATAACATCTCAATAAACCAAGTTTTGTTATTCTAATGTAGAGAGATAGTGTGTCTATTGGACCCTAATGAAAAATAACATTTCAATAGAGTGTCACGTTTTGAGGTTTTTGGTTTCTTTAAATGATGCTTACAAATGGATGTAGTGATGTATGGTAATTACATCAAATAGATGCAAATTTATGAATGAATGTATAATTTATGTGATTACTTAACATATCAATGTGTTTTTTTTTTTTTTTTTTCCTCAGATAAGGTAGGATCTTATGATCCATGATACAATCGTACGATCTACAATCCGATCATACAATCCACGATTCTACCTACCTTTTACAATCCTACGTAGGATGTCAATTTTGACAACCTTGTGTAGAAGTGAATTTTATTATATTAAAACACAAACTTCTGATAGACGATCAAAATAATTAATAAATAAAAATATTATTTTTAAATATTTTGAAGCCCCTTGCTAATAGAATTCTAGTTGGAGTAAAATTTTAAATTTCTTGAAACTTAAATAATAGAGTTTTACTTAGAATAATCAATCTTAACAATTAATGAGACATTTATTATTTTAGTAATAGAGTTTTATTTAAATAACAATCTTAATAATAGAGCCACTTAACACAAATTACACCCCTGTCAGATTAAAGCATGTGCTGCGATGAGACTAAAAAAGAGTCTTAATACTTGCGTGTGATGAGACTAATTTTATTAACTATATTTTTTTTATTAGTATCTTACGTGAAATTTTACTATTTAACCAACTATACTGTTAATACGTGAATATTCTAATGTTATTAAAATTACTTCTCACGAAATCCAAATCTATGGTTTCACATTCTGCCCTTTTTCTATTAAGTTAATAGTTGGCAAACCAATTAGGAAATTAGGATGGGGCCGTTCATCCAAAAAAGAAAAAAAAAGGATGGGGCCGACACCTGAACTGGAGTGATATTGGCTTGGACCCAACAAATTACTTTATTGAACATGGCCTTGCTTAACTCCGCCGGAGCAGCACTGGCCAGTCAAATATACTGCTTAAAGGACGTGGCTTTTTTAATTAGGAAAAGCAATATTAATAATACTTTTTTTTTTTTTTTTTTTTTCTAAGATTTCACCAAGTTAAGTGAAATGTGAAAATGATTGTGAAAAGCAACATTAATTTTACATAAGACTATGGTTTACATCATTTTTATTATGTGCTATGACCTAGTAACATTTCACACCCTTCGGTCAAGTTAGATACAGTAGTCGAATCCCTTTAATTTACAATAAATAGAAAATTGTAATAACTTACAAGACTGCATGTATTTTTTTTAAAAGAAGAAGTAAAATCTGTTACGGACCCACGGTACTTCAGTTAAGTTAATTTGCCTTTGTGAAACATGTCATTGGTGTTCAATTTGTGATCGATTGATCAGTTTTTTTATTTTTTATTTTTATTTTTTTAAGGACATAATGAAATAATGAAATATTCACTATTTTCACCAATTCAGCTACTGAAATGATAACTATTGCATGTGAAGTTTAATTTTTTATTTTTTGTGTGGAGAAAGTTGCATGTGAAGTTGATCACGTGTAAACCAAACAAATTTGGCATCTAGATTGTTTTAAAGCCTTACTTCAAGAATGGTAGCATGGCTAGAAATCCTATGGTAGTGGCCTCTCTCTGTCTCTAATTAAACAAAATGACAGAGATTGGGATGAAAACAACTTGGACTCATTGTTTGACGAAGAAACAAAGGAAATTATAACTGTTGCACGTGAATTTGATCACGTGTGAAGCAAACAAAATTGGCATTTCATCAAAAAGTATGAATTAAGAGCAACTCTAGGAACGTGGGCACCAAACCTATTAGAATATGAATATATGTCAAACATTTGTCACATGCTCACATTTTAACGGGTTGAGTGTACAAGAGCATTGAACCTAAGTTTTTCTTATTTTTCACAACTTGCTAAGAGGATAAGTTGTGATTCAACTTCATTTTGACATTGACTTACCATTTACACCACTTTTATCATACAAAAGTTACAAATGTATGGTTAAGCCGTTGTGAAATAAATTGTAAAATCATTGGACCACATGTACGGACAAAAGATATGGCAAATGAGCCTAGAGTACTAGCAACAAATGTTTTTATCCAAATTCTATTTTAACACACAAGAATTTACTTTTTTTTTTTTTTTCCTTTTTTTAATTACTTTGATATAGTATTTGATACTACCTTATACCTTTCATCTCTCTTTCTCTTCCCCCTCTTCCTCTCCGCTTTCTCTCCTCCCCTCTCTCTTTCTCTTTCTTCCTCTCTGCCTCTCAGCAACTATTGGTATTTGACAAAATCTAGCAAAGAAACCCCCAAAATCAACCCAAAAACCACATTAACTACAAAATCCAGCAACCACAAAATCAACTTAGCAACCAAGCTCATACTAAAATCAACCCAAAACCACCAAAAAAAAAAAAATACACACACAGGCACACCTTAACTTAGAGTTACAAAGATTAGAATAACGAGGTCAGTGAAATAGTGTGAAATGAAGGGGTTTAAAAAAAGCCAAAGAATTAAAACCCCGAAAAAAAGTGGCAAAGAAATTGGCACCAAAGAAGCGCCACAACTTCTCTTTCTCATCAATTTATTGTGGCTTTGCTTGGATTTTGATTTCGGCAACTGAAACCATGTTTCAAATTTTCATTTCTGGTTTGATTTTGTTAGTGCAAGTGAGAAAATGTTCGAATGGGACTAGACTTTGGAGGAAGTGAATATGTATATTAATCTTCCACTAAATGTTCATTCGAAGTAATTCTAGTGTAAGATTCAATCCCACCACCTCAAACTCGGCATCAAGGGCAACTATTGGAATTTACAAAATCCAACAACCAAACCTATGAAATCAACCTAGCAACTAGAGAGAGGGAGAGAGAGATGAATAAAAAATAAGTTAAAATTTTAGCATTAGCACTCACAATGGTGGTGTGAAAAAGCTAAATTGCTCTTTTTAGCACCAAAATATTAAAAAAATGCTGCAATGGTGATGCTAAAGTTAAAAATTTTGGCATTAGCTACAGTAAACTGTTAAAGATGACAATTTATTGTAACTACAAAGTTATAAAAAAAATTAGTATTTTTTTTTTTCATAATTCTTATCTCTTCTAACTCTCTCTCCTTGTCTCACTTCTCTCTCTCCCTCTCTCTCTCTCTCTCTCTCTCATCCCCTCTTTGAATCTATGGATTTCTTCTCTCTTCTCTCCCCTTTCTTATCTCTTCTGACTCTCACACTAGCTTTGTCTCTCTCACTTTGTTCTCTCTTTCCACTTTCGCTCATCTCCTCTCTCTGAATCAATGGATTTTCTTCTCTCTTCTCTCCCTTAGACGAAGGATGAAGATGAAATGGCTTTGCAATTAGGTCAGCTTTGTGTAATGTCGGCGACATCAGGTTTGCTCAATGGGTTTGTGGCTGGGTTAGATCTATTGAAGCAAAATTACATGCAGAATTTTTTGATACAATCAAACACAAACACAAAATCAGATAAAGATAAGATCAATTCATCAAGGAGTAGCTAGATAATAGGACTCTTCTATCTTTATCTTTATCTATTGTTTTGTTTTGAATGTATCTTATCAAATTGTAACTCTATATCAATATTGATGATGCCGATAATCGTCAGTTAGTCGCACGGTCCTCACGCGCTCAAGACAACACCTGCAAACACATAACAAGAATACCTCGGGAGAGTACCGGTGTGGTACCAGCCAAAGACCCTCTGAAGGTTAAGTTAAAGAAGTTCTCGCAACTCTAGAGTACCAGAGTTGGGGTGAATTATGCGTACTTTGTTTTTTGAGGGCTTGGGGTTTTTATAGTAGAGTAGGACCGACTTTTGTTTCTTGGCCAAGCTTGGCCAAGAAGGTACTTCCTTGTGGAGAAAAACCTTAATAAATGTAAGTATTTCGCTGGATTCTTCCCATATAGAGATTCCTTGACTATGTTAAATCATAGAGCACAAGATATTTCCATTTAGGGTCCTTGGAGATTACTTAAGTCATGTGGATGTCACATGGCATTGCCACCGTCCACTTTGTATCCGTCAGCTTTCTATCCGACCGTCATGGAGAGCCCGTCTCCTTGCATACATGCACCGTCTCCCTCCATTACGAGCTTAAAGCTCCTTTGCTTATGGCCGATGTAACAGGGTGAAACCGTCCACATCCTTTTTATCCTCATCAGTTGCCCTCTCACTCAGTGGCGACTCTAGGAATTTTTCTCAGGGTGTTCCTGGGTGGGCTTGCTTTGTTACAATTTTTTTTTTCTTCAGAGTCTGTTACAATTTTTTTCTTTTTAGATTTTAGTTCAATTTTTTTTTTTTTTTAGCTTTTTCTTTTTGCTTGAAAGCAATGTTATGAATACCATTTTAGACCCTGTTTTAGTTTGTTTAGTGGAACGGAATATTTCGGTATCGATCTATTTCAACGTACTGTTTTAGGGTGTTTCGGGGTTTCTAAAAAAATTAAAAATAAAATATATTTATATTTTTTTATACAACATAAAATTATTATCAAAATAAGTAAACCTCAAATAAAAAAAAATCATTTAGTTTTTTCTTTTTTGACACTCAAATCATTTAGTTATTACATAACAATCACTGTTTTAGAATATTAAAACATAAATATGTAATTAAATAATATTACACTACAAAATTGCTTAACATAGTTTTTTTTTTGTGTGTGTGTGTGTGTGTGTGTGTCTTTTATAATGTGTATTCACTTACTTTTAAGGAACCACAGACCACTGCCCTAATTCAATGCCATGGCCCTATCCACCCCACACTAAGAGACAACTCAGACAAGAGCCGATCAGCAATTTCAACACAATTACATATTTACATACACTTACACAAAAAGACAAAAGCTAAGCAATTATATTGTCAAAAGATAAGTCTAAGTCACAAGACTCATAAGTCACAACACAAGTCAGACTATGAGTATTGAGAGAGAGAGAGAGAGAGAGAGGGAAAACCGGAAAAGGAGAGAGAATTGAAATACTTGCCTAAGGTTAGGGGCGGTGCCGCCGCGGCACGTTGAAGGCTAAGGTTCTTATTTCCTGATCTCATTTTTGCCATCACAGATCTCGCTTTTGCTGTTGCCGATCTCGCAATCTCTGATTTGGGCCAAGTCAATCTTCGATCTTGCTGTCATAGAGCTACTCTGGGCATTCAGTGTTGATGTTGCTGCCTTGCTGAGTCTTTTTTTTTTTTTTTTTAGAATTGCTGCCTTCAATGCCTTGCTAAGTCACTGCTGCTGCTGTTGAGAAGTTATTCAAGTGAGGACGTGAGGTTCTTATTAGGTTAGGAATTGTTTTAGTTTAAAATATGATTGGGTATTATTATTATATTTGTTGAGAATCCGTGGCCTGGGTTTGCTCTTTGTTGGGCTTGCATCGATTAGTCTTGTACTGATTAGTTTTTTTTTTTTTTTTTTGAGAATTCGTGGGTTTCTGTTTTCAGTATATTGGGCTTTTTTTTTCCTGGTGGGCTTGCATGTTACAAATTTTTTTTTCCAGATTTTAGTTCAAAATTTTTTTGGGCTTTTTTTTTCCTGGTGGGCTTGCTTGAAATTTTTTTTTGAGGGTGTTCCTAATTATTTTTAGAAGGTAAACAAATAAAAAAAAAATTAATTATTATATATATATATATATATTTTTTTTTTCAGGTCAGGGTGTTCTTGGGAACACCCTGACATGAATGTGGCGTCGCCACTGCCCTCACTCCATGTGTCCATCGCATAAGGTCAGGATGGATCCGTGGAGTGACAGTTTAATTTTAACTTTAGGAGATGCGTTCTGATTGACAAGCTAGCCTAGGGTCATGAATGTTGTAGGGGTATGCGACGCGTTTTTAGTGGTTAGTCACTCAAATCGAAGCGTCCCTTCGTCTTTCGTGCCATTATCTCTATATATATGCACTTCCTTCCCTCTCATTTTTTGCTTTTCACAACAAATCTTCAATTAGAGTGCATTCGTCTACTTATTGACTCTGCTTTCTGCCTACTTGGTGCAACCGTCAACCACATCTTGCAGTTCTTTTCAACTGGTAAGTATTTTTTATGTTGAATCCCCTTACAATTTATTTTAAATTTTGAACACCTCGTCGTCTATGTGAAACCGTTAGGGTCTTAGGGTTTATTTGTCACGTATAGGTGACATGTCTAATGCGTCGAGTGAGCAATCGTGGGTTCGCGAAGGAGACGGCTACGATGAGGTGAATTTGTCAGGTCAAGGCAACCCCGGCACCTCAAGTGAGGAAAGGAACCCGTCGGCCTCCTCACCTTCCACAAGGGATGAGGACTTGGACATGGATGGGTTTGAGAGTGACTCTAATGACAACTTAGTCAGTGCCAAAACCCCTCCCAATCCGTCATAGGACCGGATGGCCTTAGAGAGTTCATCCTCCTTCCATTGTGGACGATGAATGACTTCAGGTTTACTATCAAGGAAAAACACTTTAATACCCTTAGGGAGAAATACCAAATTCCACACCACATACCAATTCGTCTACCATACAAATTTGAGAAATGTTACTACCGAGGGGTTGATGATGTTGCAATATACGAGTAAATGCTCAAAGCAGGACTTAGGTTTCCACTAAGTGCCCTTCACCATCGCCTCTTGCAATATCTTGGGCTGGCTGTCACCCAAGTTTCCCCGAACGCCTAGAGGGTATTCCTTGGCGCAAAAGTTCTGTATGGGGTTCTTTCAAAAGGATCACGTAGGTTAACGATGGAGGAGTTCTTCCACTACTACCGTCCATCCGAGATCGTCTAGTCTAAAGGGATGTATACCTTCCTGCCAAGGAAGCTGTCTCTTAGGTTAGTCTGTGATACCCCCAACTCAAATAGGAACTGGAAGAGTCGGTATTTCTTCCTTGAGGGGGACAGTTGGATCTGTCACGAATACGACTAAGAGTTCATGCCAGTGGACAAGACTTGGGGTATAATGCCCCCGTTTGGTAGGTATCCGTTGGCAATAGACTAGCTCCTTTTTTCTTTTTTTCTTTTTATTTTATTTTATTGTACTAACTGTCTCCTATTGCAGCTTGAGACTGTTCGGAAGTTTCTCTTGAAAAATTGAGTTTCTTGGAACGAATTTTTAAAATTCAGTTGTTGGAAAGAACTTAGGCGAAGCTTGTCACCTTGGATACCCTCCACTAGTATTGCGAAGGCCCAGAACCGACCGTAGTTGTTGTCGTTACGATTCTCAAATCTACCAACGTAAGTCCGTCGCCCAAGTTATCTGACTCCTGTTGACTAACTGTGGTTTCCTTGCTTTAAGTTATCTAACCTTTTATCCATCCACCCTTGTGCAAAGATGGAAGAGAGCAGGAGAAGAGCTTACAATAAGGCCCAAACTGCTAAGAAGAAACAGGAGGCACCTAAGGTGACTAGCCAGGCCCACCTGTCCACTAAAAGGAAGCCGTTTGAAAAGGTGGATCGTCCACCTAAGAAGCCCAAAGTGGTTGCAGAGCCAACCGTTAATGAGACTGCCGCCACCGGCAAACTGCCCCCTAACTAGGCAAGGGGAAGGGGTTGATGACGGGTGAGGTACCCGTCACCAAGAAACCCCCGTCCTCCTTCGCGAGGACTCCCAGTACGCAGTTAAACAGATTTCTTCAATCATTAAGGATGAAGATTATGAGAACCTGGGAAACCATGCCACGGAGGCTATGGGGGAGACGGGTCTCTTCAATCTCACTCAGGTATGTATCCATCCACTTTGTTTTATCTATCCGTTTTGTCTATTCTTTATACTAATATGTTTTTTATTTTTGTAGGGGGTGGAAATGCTGAAGGATCTAATGGACTGCTGTACATCCCATGAGACGGTGATAAGCCGTCTGAGGGAGAAGGTCAAACAAAGAGATATAGAACTTCGAGAGCTGACAGCCTAGAAGGACGTTCAGATTAACAAGCTGTATTATACCAGGAAGTTGTTGGAGGAGTTTGAGGCAAACATTGAAGCATTGAAAAAAGTTACTCAAGGACAAGGAAGGAGAGATCGCGGAGACAAAAAATCAACTCCGTTAGGCTAAGGAGGTCGCGGTTCGGGAGTATCATGACTCGATGCCCTCTTGAAGGAGCTTGGTGGCTCCTTCACTAACGATTTTGATGATTGTCTCTATCAGGTTAAAGCATCGTTCCCTAATTTGGACCTTTCACACGTTTCCATTGACGCCCAAGCTTAGACTTCAGCCTAACTTGTTGGCTTCGAAGGAACCGATGAGCTCTTTGCTGATGACACCAATCCTAACCCTCAGGGTGACGGAGATGCCGGCCAATTTGAGCAAGAGAAATTCGCTGAGGTTGCCACCCGTCATCCTGAGGGGGATCAGGTCGTGAAAGAGAGGCATGAAGAGACCCATGCTGCTTAGTTGTAGTTTTTCCTTTAACTTTTAAATTATTACTTTTGCTCACTTGCGAGAAATGTATTTCTTCCATTGACTCTAAATGTAAAACATTGGCCTTTTTGTGGCCTTCTACTTATTATCTTTTTTACCCATTGCTTGTGTTTGTTTATTCAAATTTTGCTTTTTGTATCATGTCTTTGACCTTTCATATGCGGACTTGTGATTTCATATTAATCCAGGATCAGATTCGTCCATCCTACGGACATGCCTTTTTTTTTTTTTTTTTGAACCCGTCCTTTAATGGACACTGTGATCTTATATCTACGTGTGGTTGAACCCGTCCGCTCTATTGTCTTTGAGATTTGAGTTCAACGTGTGGTTGAACCTGTCCACTTGATCTCAACATTTCAAATCACCCCATTTGGGATAAGCCCGTCCACTTGGGCTTAGCATTTCAACTCACCCCCTGAGGGATGATCCCGTCCACTTAGACTTGACATTTCAAATTTACCCCTTAGGGATGAGCCCGTCCACTTGGGCTTAACATTTCAAATTACCCCCTTAGGGATGATCCCGTCCACTTGGACTTGACATTTCAAATTACCCCCTTAGGGATGAGCCTGTCTACTGGGTCTTAACATTTCAAATCACCCCCTTAGGGATGACCGTCCACTCGGGCTTAACATTTCAAATCACCCCATCCACCTGGTCTTAACATTTCAAATCACCCACTTAGGGATGAGCCCTTCCACTTGGGCTTAATATTTCAAATCACTCCTTTAGGGATGAACCCGTCCACTTGGGCTTATCATTTCAACTTACCCCCTTAGGGATGAGCCTGTCCACTTGGGCTTAACATTTCAAATCACCCCCTTAGGGATGAGCCCGTCCACTCGGGCTTAACATTTCCAATCACCCCCTTAAGGATGAGCCCGTCCATTTGGACATAACATTTCAAATCACCCCTTTAGGGATGAGCCTATCCATTCGGGCTTAACATTTCAAATCACCCCCTTAGGGATGAGCCCGTCCACTCGGGCTTATCATTTCAACTTACCCCCTTAGGGATGAGTCCGTCCACACGGGCTTAACATTTCCAATCACCCCCTTAAGGATGAGCCCGTCCATTTGGACATAACATTTCACCTCCTTTGGGATATGCCCGTCTACCTGGACTTAATATTTCAAATCACCCCTTTGGGTGAGCCCGTCCATTTTGGACATGCTGAATCGTAGAAAATATACACGACATTTCTGAATAACTCTTATTATTGTGGTAAACATGCATATAAAAATTGTTCTTAAAAGATATAAATAAAAAATAAATAAAAAACTTGCCTTTGGGCTTAAAAGAAGCTATAGATTATAAAAATTAAACTAAAAGGAAATAAACTGGGAATGAGGAGTGTCGTTGTTCGTCTACTGGTAGTACTTCTTTAGGTGCTCTGTGTTCCATGGGTGATGCAATTTATGCCCGTCTAGTGTCTCCAGTTAGTAGGTTCCCTTCCTATGCCATGATACAACTCTATATGATCCTTCCCAATTAGGTCCTAGCTTCCCTTGGGAGGTGTCTTTTGTGGCGCCCATTACCTTTCTCAAGACAAGATCTCCTACTTGGAAGTCCCTATATCTGACCTTGGAGTTGTAGTGCTTAGCCATGAGATTCTGGTACCATGCTAACCACTGCTTAGTTGTTGCTCCTACTTCGTCCACCAGATCAAGCTGTAGGCGCATAGCTTCATCATTCTTGCTTTCATCATGGTTCCCTACTCTGTAGCTTGTAAGTCCTATTTCAGTCAGGATGACTGCCTCGCTTTCGTATGCTAGCCAAAACGGGGTCTCCCCTATAGGCATCCTCACTGTTGTCCTGTGTGCCCGCAAAACACTTGGTAGTTTGTCCGGCCATATATCCTTTGCCCCCTCAAGTGAAGTCTTGATGATTTTGAGCAAGAATCGGTTCGTGACCTCAACTTGTCCATTGGCCTCTAGGTGGGCGGGTGATGAGTAGTGGTTCTTGATCCCAAGTTGTGAGCAAAAGTCTCTGAATGCATCATTGTCGAACTGTTTCCCATTGTTCGAGACTAGTACCCTAGATATACCGTACCTGCAAATGATGTTCTTCTATACAAAACTTCGCACGTTCTTCTCAGTGATGGTAGCCAGGGCTTCCGTTTCTACCCATTTGGTGAAGTAATCTATACCGACCACCAAGAACTTCAACTGTCTAATTGTCGTTGGGAACGGGCCCATGATATCCAACCCCCATTAAGCGAACGACCATAGGGTCATCATTGGGGTGAGCTTTTCTTTCGGTTGCCTGATGAGATTGCCAAATCTCTGACACTTGTCGCAAGCTTTGACGTATGCGTCGGCATCCTTTAGCATGGTTGGCTAGTAGTATCCTGCTCGAATTAGTTTGCGCACCAACGACCGCGATCTAGAGTGGTTTTCGCAGACTCCTTCGTGGACTTCTTTTATGACATAGTTTGCCTCCTCGGGGATGAGGCACCTTAGGTATGGTCGAGAGAAGCCCCTTTTGTATAAAATGTCTTTAATCCGAACGAAGCGCGCTGCTTGAACCTTCAATTTCCTTACCGCTTCCTTGCCGTCGGGTAGCACTCCGTCCTTCAGGTACAATGTTATGAGCGTTGTCCAATGGTTCTCGGAACCTACCTCCTACACACTGATGCCGTCTATTTGTAGTGCGATTTGAACGAAGGATAGTACCTAACTAGGGATAATCATAGACTCTGCTGATGTAGCCTTGGCAAGACGATTGGCTGGCTTATTCTCTTCCCTTGGGATTTGAACGAACTTCACGTGGAGGTTGTTCACCCGATTCTTCACTTGCTCTATGTTGTGAAATTTTAAAATACTCGCAAGTGTACGAACTGTACCGAAGTATAGTTTGACAAGAACGAGGTCGAACCCACAGGGACTTGAATGAACGTAGGAAAATTAATTAAACGTTAACCAAATTAATCCTAATCTAGTTTAATAAAAATTGGTTGTTTGCAATTAAATAAATTAAGCAAATAATAAAATTAAGCAAAAGATATAAAACAATAAAAAGATGTAAACAATCAAGGGAAAGGAATTAAAGTTTTGGAATCCGCCTTGTAAGTCATATCAACATATATTTATGATCATTAATTTTTCCCAACCACTGCATGATAATCTAGAAATCAATCTTGCTAGCATGGAAAATATTACCATTAAAACTTCTATTTAAATATTTAAAGCATGTTCTTCTTCGCTTCTTAAGTATAAAATCAAATCATCAATTGAATCCGTAGCCAAACAAATCAAAAGATATATCCAATTCTAAAAATCAAATCATAAATTGTATCCATTGACAAACAAATCACAAGAGATATCCAATTTTATAATCAAGAATTAATAAACCAAACATTCAACTGATTAAGATAAATCCTAAATCATGAGAAAAACATGATTGAACTCATATCTAGAATCTCATTTTAGTCAATTGATATGAAGTAAGAACAATTTAAATCAATAAAGAACAACTATTGTGGGAAAAATCAAATCACATAAATATTACTGATAATCCTTAACAAGGTTTCATCCTTAAACCTAATTATAAATTTAGCTACTCAGTAATTGTAAGAAAACACAAAAATAAAATACTAAACATTAAACTAGACAAATAAAATAGAGAAAGAAATAGTCATAGTGCTATCATGGAGAAAAGCTACAGAAAAGCCATATGCGGCGTTGCCTCTCGCTCCAATTTTCTGCTTTGCATCTCAGCCCTAGAACTAGCCTTAGCCCCCCATGAATTTTGCCCTAAAGAGCCTTTAAATAGGTCAAGGAATCCTATTACAAGTTGAATTCCTGTTTAGAGAAAATCCTAGATTTTTATGCTTCACTTAATCGACTATTTTGGCCCATTTAACTTCGGACTTTTGGTAAACTACAAAGTTGTAGCCCTTTAAGTTAACTTTCCAGCCCAATTTGAATCATCTCCATTGGATATCTGAACCGAAAGTTATGCCAAAAATACTAATTGATGTGCAGTCTGGTATCCTAATCCGAAATGGATTTGGATTTGATGCAAATTACCTTTGATTCCTTACTTCAATTGGACTTAATTTTAATTGGGTTGGCCTTTCTATAACTTCATCATAGCCCTTGTAAAAGTAAATTCCATTAGCTTTCTTCTTTGCACAAATCCACTTAATTAATTCCATTCTCCTACAAAAGACAAATCCACGCAATAAGATTCAATTAAGGACAAAATTGATTATTCACCATTATTTCAAAACCAAATATAAAATGCATGAATTAACTCAAAATAAGTATGATAATTCTTTCTAACAATGATATAAATATGCAAAATTAAGCTATTATCAATGCACATCACTCTAGGTACTTCTTCATGCATTCGCCCTTGCATTCGTAGTCGCCGTTAACCTGACTAGTGATTACTTGAGAGTCACAATATACGATTACATTCGTGGCTCCTGCTGCTTTTGCTAGATCTAGTCCTACTATCAAGGCTTTGTATTCTGCCTCGTTATTTGTTGTAGGGAAATCAAGTCACACCATGCACTCGACCCTATCCCTTTCCGGGCTATAGAGTATCACACCAGCTCCACCCATTTGCCTGTTAGAAGATTCGTCCGTGTGGATGTTCCATTGCGGTTGTGCTTCTGCCACCTGGCCCTCCGTGTTGGTGAATTCTGCGATGAAGTTAGCGACGACCTGCCCTTTTATGGCCGTTCGTGAGCGATACTGTATGTCGAACTCACTCAACTCAATTGCCCATAGCGCCATCCGTCCAACTACTTTAGGGCTACTCATTGCCCTCCGTAAAGGTTTTTTTGTCAATACAACCACAATGTGGGCCTGGAAGTATGACTTGAGTTTACGTGTTGCAGTTACTTAAGCGAAGACGAGCTTCTCCATTGGTGGGTACCTTTCTTCCGTGCCTCAGAGCACCCTGCTAGTATAGTACACAAGCTTCTGTACTTTGTCTTCTTCCCTAACTAAGGCTGCACTGACCGCCACTAGGGAGACGGCCAGATAGAGGAACAATTCCTCCTCGGGTTTGGAGGGACTCAGTAATGGTGGGGAGGAGAGATATTCTTTCAGGTCTTCAAATGCTCGCTGACATTCAACTGTCCATTTAAACGATTTCTTCAACGTTTGGAAGAAAGGTAGGCATTTATCCGTTGCTCTTGATACGAGTCTGTTTAGTGCGGCAACCTTACCGTTTAGACTTTGTACTTCTTTGATGTTTGTTAGCGGCGTCATCTCTAATATAGCTCGAATCTTGTTTGAGTTGACCTCAATACCTCTCTGGGACACCATGAACCCTAGGAATTTTCCTGCCGTCACCCTGAACACACAATTATTTGGATTCAGTTTCATGTTGTACGACTGAAGGGTATCAAAGGTCTCTTGGAGATCACTCAAGTAGTCGTTCTCTCGTATGCTTTTTACCAGCATGTTATCCACATAAACTTGCACATTTCTTTCAATCTGATGGGCGAACATTCGGTTCATTAGCCTTTGATACGTGGCGCCCGCGTTCTTGAGTCCGAATGGCATCACTTTGTAGCAAAAGAGACCCTGACTGGTTACAAATGAAGTCTTCTCCTAATCTACCTCATTCAGTTTGATCTGGTTGTAACCAAAGAATGCGTCCATGAAGCTTAGTAGCTGGTGTCTCGCGGTTGAGTCTACCAAGGTGTCAATCTGTGATAGAGGATAGCTGTCCTTAGGGCAGGCCCTATTTAGGTCCGTGAAATCTATGTGCATCCTCCACTTTCCATTGGCTTTCTTGACCATCACCACATTCGCTAGCCAATCAGGATAGTACACTTCTCGTATGAAGTCTACTCCCTGTAATTTTTGAACCTCCTCAATTATGGCTTTGTCCCGCTCCTGTACGAACACTCGTTTTTTCTACCGGATGGGAGAGAATGAAGGTAATACATTCAACTTTGTGGACTATGATCGACTGATCAATTCCTGGCATGTCCTCATGACTCCAGGCAAACACGTCTTGGTTTTCCCTTAAGAACGTCGTGAATACTTGACGCATTGGCTAGCTAGCCAAAGTGTCTATTCTCGTTGTTCATTCAGGCCTAGAATCATCAATGAGTACTTCTTCCAACCCTTCCTCTGGTTCTTCTATCATCCGCTGTTCTTCTATACACATAGTCTGCAAATGATCATCCATCTCTAGCATGATAATGTAGCATTCGCGTGCTACCACTTGATCCCCTCTTACTTCTCCCACTCCGAAATTGGTAGGAAACTTGATCATCAAATGGTAGGTTGAGGTCACGGCCTTCCATGAATTCAAAGTAGGACAACCTAATATGGCATTGTACGCAAACGAATAATCAACAACTAGGAACGTGACATCCTTGGTGATCTGCTGAAGGTAATCTCTGACCGTTACCGGCAGGGTGACAGCTCATAGGAGATGCACCCTTGTTCCTCCAAATCCTACGAGTGGTGCATTGGTTGGAATCAACCGTTCTTTCCCTATCCTCATTTGTTGGAATGTCGAATAGTATAGGATATCGGTAGAGCTCCCGATGTCCACAAGGACTCGATGGGTGTTGTAATCACCTACATGTATGTTGACTATAAGTGCATCGTCGTGTGGGTGATGGAGATATCGGGCATTTTCCTCAGTGAACCCAATTACGGGGTTGTTGATTCGTGCCATCTTTGGGATGTACCTCGTCAATTGGACATTCTAAAAAATCTGTAGGTAAGTCTTGCATGTCTTCTTGGAAAAACTGGAGGTCGCGTTGCCCCCTATAATCATCCTTATGTCTTACAAGGGTGGCCTAGGGTGCTTGTTTTCTCTCTGGAGGAGCTATCCTTGGGGCTGTTCTGTCCCTTCCTTATTAATGAACCTTTGCAACTTCCCTTGCCTGATGATAGCTTCTATCTGTTGCGAGCTTCTATCTGCTGCTTCAAGTCATAGCATTTGAACATGTCATGGTCGTGATCGCAGTGGAAACAACAATACTTGTCTCTAAACCTCTTGCTGGGGTTTCCCTTCAACTTGCCAAGGAATGTCAGGGCCCCTTCAGGTGTTCAGAAGGGTAAAGCTTGTGAATCTTTTGGTTGGAGGTTTGGAGCGTCTATCTTCCCTTCTATCTCCCGTCTTGGCCATCTTTCGCCGCCTGTCTTGCCGTGATTTCTCTTGCCTTTCTCTCTTTTTGGGCTTCTCTTCACGAGCCAGTAGCGCGTCTTCTGCGTTCATGTATTTAATAGCCTTGTAGAGCACATCCAACATGGTTTTTGAGTCATTCTTATATAAGGAAAATAGCAACTTACCCTTCTGTAGCTCGTTCGTGAACACTGCAACGAGTATCTTGTCATTAGCTTCATCGATTGAGAGTGCCTCCTTGTTAAAACGGGCTATGTAAGACCTCAGTATCTTATCCTTCCGTTGCTTAATGCTCATTGGACATGCAATGGATTTCTTATACCTGTGCCCCCCGATAAAGTGTGAGGCAAACTGGGTGCTTAACTCCTTAAAGGTACTAATGGAATTGGGCGTCAACTCGCTGAACCAAATCCTTACGGGGCCTTTCAGCATAGTGCAGAAAGTCCTGCACATAATCTCGTCTGTCATTCCTTGTAGGTGCATCAAAGTCTTGAAGGACTTAAAGTGATCTAGTGGGTCTTTAGATCAGTCATAACTTTACCTGAGGCATTCAAAACTTTGGTGGTAGGGGGAGCGATGAAACGGTTGTGGTGAACAGTGAATCAATTTGATGGACCAAGTCGTCGAGGTCACTGGACACCTGTCCTCTGAGGGCGTTCATTATGAAGTCCATCTATTCCTTCATCATCTGCATCTCCACGACTATGTGAGGGGGAGTCATATCTGTGTCGGATTGACGGCTGGTATCCTGTTGTTCTTGTCTACTGGGGGTGCTGGTTCCTTCCTGGTCTTCCTCTTGGGTGTTAAGCGCTGCGTTCTTCTGGCCCAACTGTTCCTCTAGGTCATGATTCTGCTTGGTGAGGCATTCCACTGCCGCTACGAGGGTTTAAACTTGTCTCTCTAGGGCAGTGGTAGGAGGTTCATTACCTTGTTTGTTAGTGGTTGTTGCCATCGAACGAGCAAGTACCATGCAACTTTTTGTTCGGGAAGCAGTAAATATGGCTTATCTCCTTACCCAGAGATGGCGCCAACTAATGATGCCAAAAATCGTCAATTAGTCGCACAGTCCTCACACGCTTAAGACAACACTTGCACAACACAAAACAAGAAGACCTCGGGAGAGTACCGGTGTAGTACCAGCCAAAGACCCTCTGAAGGTTAAGTTAGAGAACTTCTCACAACTCTAGAGTGCCAGAGTTGGGGTGAATTATGCGTACCTTGTTTTTTTGAGGGCTTGGGGTTTTTATAGTAGAGTAGAACCGACTTTTGTTTCTTGGCCAAGAAGGTACTTCCTTGTGGAGAAAAACCTCAATAAATGTACGTATTTCGCGGGATTCTTCCCATATAGAGATTCCTTGACTATGGTAAATCGAAGAGTGCAAGATATTTCCATTTAGGGTTCCTTGGAGATTTCTTAAGTCATGTGGATGTCACATGGCATTGCCACCATCCACTTTGTATCCAACAGCTTTCTATCCGACCGTCATAGAGAGCCCATCTTCTTGCATACGCGCACCGTCTCCCTCCATTACGAGCTTAAAGCTCCTTTGCTTGTGGCCGATGTAACAGGGTGAAACCGTCCACATCCTTTTTATCCTCATCAAATATATACATACATACATATATATATATATATATATATATGGAAGTAAGAAAAGAAATGGGTATCAACACTAACCTTGGTGGACACGAAATAGGTATGTATGGGATGATCAAGTGAGTGGATCTTGCTCCAAACCCTTCCTTAAGGAGAAACGAAGTTGGGTGATGAAGTTTTAGTAAGAATACAAGCAAAGAGCAAAGAAAAGGGGAATTCAGGTTTACCTTGTCTGGCCCGAAATGGTTCAGAGACTAATGAATCTTTTTGGTGGTTTGTGTTTCAGATTATCCCTAGAAGTTGAATTCAGAGTTGGGTTGGTATGAGCTAAGATGAAGCATGGAGGTTATGGTCATATGTTTTCGTTGAAGAAGATGAAGAGAGAAGGAAGGAGAAATGAGGACAAAGAGAAGGTGTATCCTTTTATATCAATCAGAATCTGTGTGGGAAAAACCAAATAACTCCAAGTCAGTTTGTGTTTTGTTAAGATTTGATGTGTTTTTTGGTTGGCTATGGTTTCAAAGTGGCTGGGGTTTGGGTTTGTTGGGTTGTTCTTACTTCAGAATCTTCAGAGAGAGAGAGAGAGAGAGAGAGAGAGAGAGAGAGAGAGAGAGAGAGAGAGAGAGACATAGAAGAATAATAAAAAATGAATAAAGAAATAATATTTAAATAAAGTGGTAAAAAAATAGAACCTTTGATTTTAGGTGTATTGTAAAGTGAGGTGTTAAAATAAATAAAGTAACTTTTTGAGTTGCTAAAAACTAAAATTTTTAACTCTACCAATGATGATGCTCTAAGAGCACTAGCACCATCACCAGAATAGATTTGGCATTTGCTACAGTATCGTTCTACTATTAGAACAGTACGGACAACAAATGCTAAAAATTTATTCTTATTTTATTTACATTTTTTCTCTCTCCTCCTCAACATATCTCTCTCTCTCCCCATCTGGTTCGGTCTAGCCCTCTCTCTCAGCCACGCCAATCTCACCACGTTGACCACCACGCCACGCTGATCTCACCATGCTTCGTTGTTGAGCCATCCACCACACCACTCCAACGACCTCGCACCTTCAAATCTCTCTCAATTGGCTAGGACTCTATCGTTTTCCAGTGGTGGTTTTTTTGTTGTTGTTGTCGGTGGGTTTTTCTTTAGTGGTTTTGGGTTGATTTTCTTGGCTTGTAGTGGTGGTTTATATATATATATATATATATATATATATATTTTTTTTTTTTATGTTGCCATGGTTGCAGTGGCGGTAGGGGTAGTGGTGGACCAGTGGGGGTGGTGGGTTGTGGAAGTGGTATGTTTTGTATTTATTTATATTGTTGTTGTTGTTGTTGTTGTTTTTTTTTTTTTTTTTTTTAATGTTATTTTAATGTGTAGTATATATTATTCTAATGTATTGAATGGAAGAATGGAATATCTTATTTAGGTGAATTGTAAAATGGTGTCAAAATAGGTAAAGAAAATTTTTTATATGTTAAAATGACATTTTTTTTTAGTACAGTTGATGATGATGCTCTTAGTAAAAGCATACAAGACCAAAAGCTAATTTTTTTTTTTTTTTTTTTTTTGGCATTTGACACATTTGATGTAGGGATTTTTTATTTTTTATGTTTGATATGTTAAATACTAAAAATTTAGCATTTAACATATTGGATACTAATGCTCTTACATTTAGACTATTGTAAATAAATTAAACACACTAAGATAGATTCGGGTTCAAGTAATAGCCAAGTGGATATTTGTGGTTTGAATCCTCTCTTTCACTGTTTATCTCTAAAAAAAACAGAGAGAGAGAGGTTTTTTTATAGATAATATAGATAGAGATGAGGAAGGAAGGAGGGAGAAGAAAAGACGAGAGAAAGAGAAAGAGAGGTTGATTAATAAAATTGATCCATCTTCTATTTCAGCACCAGCCAGTCCAATCACAACACTGGCAGTTTAGCGTAATACGGAGACGGGGGAAACAAGTTAAGCAGAACCGTTAACAACTAAAAAATTCATCTACCCAATTCCAATTGAATCCAAAAGGGTTATTGTCAAAGGGTGGCAAATCAAAAGTAAGCATCACCAACAACTATGTTTGTCATCTTCTGTTCTTTTCTTTTTTCTTTTTTATTTATTTATTTTAATTTTAATTTTAATTATGGAAACTATGTTTGTCATTCTCATAGTCGTAGACAACAACAACCAATCTGGTATTTTCCACAATTAATAGTTAACATCAGATTCTAAGCACAAGAAAGCAATTCAAGGAGAAATATAAATCCTATCCCAAAAAAAAGAAAAAGAGGACAATATATATATATATTGTGGATGCATTTTTTGCTTCAAGGAAACTCATGTACTCCTTGGCAATTTTTGCTTGTCTCACATTGGAAAGATTTCCTTCCTCTTTCTACCTTATAAGGGATGAACCAATGGAGTAAGAGTACCACTAGTTAACATAGACTTCGCCAGTGAATTCATGCTTTAGATCCCCCAACACGCCCTGCAATACCCATTCCCATAAAAATAAAAAAATCACAAAAATCACAAAAATGTAAAAGAGAATAAAGAAGAGGAAAGAGGGTAAGATAAGCATGCTGTAATAAGAAGGTATATCGGAATCCTACACCGATTCCAATCCATAATGCAAAATGAGTTTTGATTTTTGTTTAGAGCACTAGCATTGGGGGTGTAAACATCCCCCTTGCTATTTTACAACCAAAACTTCAAAAAACACGCCACATCCAGGTATGGGTTTCTAAAATTTTTTGCAACCTGTGAATAGTTGGTTCTTATATATAGAACCAACTGTTCACTTGGATGCAAAATAAATATTAGTATTATAATTGAAATGTCTGACATTCTCTCTTTTCAATTCAGTTGCATGCAAGCTCCTTCTCTCTCATTGCAATTCAGCAACACGCAAGCTCCTTCTCATTTCAATAAATATTAGTATTATTTAAATGATTATTTAAATGAGATGGTATAAATAAAGAAATAATAAAAATGAATATTTAAATGAGATGGTATAAATATAGAAATTGGAATGTTGGGTGTATTGTAAAGTGAGTTGATATAATAAATAAAGTAACTTTTGAGGTGGTAAAATAGAACTTTTTTGGCCACCCGAATGCTAGTGCTCTTAGGCCTTGTGGCTTAATAATACTGATATATTCTTCCATGAAAGAGAATTTAAATTTAAATTCCTACTTCCTACTTATTATCAGTAAAAATAATCACTAAATGATGTGATACAAATTATAGTAACTAGCTTGTGAGAGTATCCACAGCAGTGGAGTAAAAAATATAGCTATTTGACACCTACAAAAGTCAATTTATCTATTTTACCTCTTCACACCCCACAGCAATGGAGCTATATTTTTAGTTATTTGATTAAAATAATACAAATAACTCATTAAAATAATAAAAACATCCAAAAAAAACACTAGCACAGCATAAACATCCACCACCACCAGTCCACAGCAAGAAAGAAAAAACCACCAACTCAAATCCTTAATCTTTTTCCTCAACCCAGACCAAACAAAATCACCAATCACAAACAAAATCAAAAATCACCAATCACAAACTCAAGCCACCACCCACCATCAAAAAACCACTGCAAAAACGAAACCCACCACCACTACCCACACTCACTGCCACTAGCCACCACCGCCCACACCCATTGCCACTGCCATCACCACCCACAACCTCAACCCAAATCAAAACCCAAAACCAAATCACAACCTAAACCCACCATATCAACCAAAACCTAGCAAAAACCAAAAATCATTAGATCAATAAAGCTTGGATTCAATCTAGAAAGAGGGCTAGAGAGAGAGAGAGAGAGACAGAGAGAAAGAGATGGTTAACCCACCATGGCTAACCCCTCGTCATTGCGCTGTAACAACCAAACCCACCAGATCAACTAAAACTGAAAATCATTAGATCATTTGAGCTTGGATTCGATCTAGAGCGAGAAAATGACGGAGAGAAAGATTGGCGCTGGGTAGGGGCTTGGGTCAATGGCGGGTGGAGGAATTGAAGCTTGCAACGGGAAGAAATGAAGAGAGTGAGGACCAACTGAGGGGAGAGAGGAGCAACGAGTAGAAATGGGGAAGGAGGAGAGAGGAAAAAAAAATTCTAACCATGTGTGAACACAAAATAAAATAATATATATATATATATATTTTAAGCTTTGTGCTATAGTGCACATTTATCTTTAGATGTGCACTATAGCTGAGAAGCCAAATTTTTTGGCTATAGCTCCACTTTTGTGATTAGTGGTGCTAAAAATAGCAATATAGCTATTTAGCACCACTGCTCTGAGTGCTCTAACTCCACGCATATGCATGGATACACTTAAATATATACAATAAGATGCATAATATAATTTATATATATATAATTTAAATACTATTGATAGTCATTTTTATATTTTGTTAGCTTTTTAAAAAATTTTGTAAGGATATTGTGGGTCCGAGAGTTCTGCAGTCCGGCCCAAACTCTATCTGGGCCCAGGGCCCGTGCCGAGGAGGTACCTTGCCGAAGACGAATGCTCAGTGGCCGAGGTAGCAAGGGGAACGGCTGAGAACTTACCCTGTCCTCGGCATTCCATAGCTTCAACAGGAAGACCAACACCCTGGTGTAGGCAATCCCCAAACAGCCCCCTCAAGGGGATGTGAACGGAATGGGGCCCATAGGGAAGCAGGGTGTGAACTCGGACCAAGGAAAGTGCGTCCCACCCCCTTCAGTAAATGCACCTGCCAATACCCAAAGCTGGTTAATGAGAAAAGACGTTTGGGCGGTGCAAACGTCGATCCATGCAACTAATAGAAAGTTAGACGGGACGGTTGATGGGATGGATACAGAAATAAGCTCCTGCCTGACCTACAAGTGGAGGGTCAAGATCAGCCAAGACGGACTATATAATAAAAAGGAAGGTGCACCGATAGGGGGTTGGAAAAAATGGCCAGAAACCAGAGCCTCCCAGCCCACCTCCAGGAGAAAGACTCCAGGGGTGTAGGAAAACTTAGCTTGTACGAACACCGCGAAAAACCCACCGCCTATCAATCAAGGCCTAGCCTTCCAAACCCACGCTCTACAAATGATATTGTTAGGGGCCTTTTCACGTGCGAACCCAACACCGTTACGGTCCGCCACGAATCGCGTCCTTACAATTGGCGCCGTCTGTGGGGAGGCTTGCGTGTTGGTATAGGAAGTGGGTCGATAGAGTTTCTTCGTTATATCTAACCGTTGGTTATAGAGTTCTAGTATAAAGTTCTGTTAGGGACTACGTTTCTCGACTAGGGGCTTGGTTGAGGAGCTAACTCCCTTAAAGCCAAGGTCCCCCGTAAAGAGCAAACTAGGCACTTGGTAGCGTTAACCGTGCGGATAAACCCTAGGGGCTTGGCCGAGGAGCTAACTCCCCTAAAGCCAAGATCCCACACAAAGAGAAAACTAGGTTTTGGACAGAACCAAGGCATTGCATGGTCCACGGACCCAAGCCTCAGGGGAAACCAACTACCTGGATGGGGAAAACTAGGTTTTGGACAGAATCAAGGCATTGCATGGGAAAGCCTCTGGGGAAACCAACTATCTGGATGTGGAAAACTAGGTTTTGGACAGAACCAAGGCATTGCATAGTCCACCGGACTCAAGCCTCTGGGGAAACCAACTATCTGGATGTGGAAAACTAGGTTTTGGACAGAACCAAGGCATTGCATAGCCTCCACTAGGACTCAAGCCATCTGGGGAAACCAACTATCTGGATGTGGAAAACTAGGTTTTGGACAGAACCAAGGCATTGCATAGTCCACCGGACTCAAGCCTCTGGGGAAACCAACTATCTGGATGTGGAAAACTAGGTTTTGGACAGAACCAAGGCATTGCATGGTCCACCGGACTCAAGCCTCTGGGGAAACCAACTATCTGGATGTGGAAAACTAGGTTTTGGACAGAACCAAGGCATTGCATGGTCCACCGGACTCAAGCCTCTGGGGAAACCAACTATCTGGATGTGGAAAACTAGGTTTTGGACAGAACCAAGGCATTGCATGGTCCTCGGACTCAAGCCTACGGGGAAACCAACTACTTGGACGAGGAAAACTAGGTTTTTGGACAGAACCAAGGCATTGCATGGTCCTCGGACTCAAGCCTACGGGGAAACCAACTACTTGGATGAGGAAAACTAGGTTTTTGGACAGAACCAAGGCATTGCATGGTCCTCGGACTCAAGCCTATGGGGAAACCAACTACTTGGATTAGGAAAACCAGGCGCTAAGCGAGTTCTAACTATTATGCGTGGCGTTTATGCGTGGCGTTAAAAATGGTGCTTATATCTTCGTAAGACAAAGGTTAGGAATAAATCTAAAGCCTTTGTGGGCGCAAGTAAATTAGGGTTCGGGGAACATGATGATGAATGTATTACATGCATAGCTATTTGTACATGTTAAAATAAATCAACGCAGAGTTCATAAGCAAATAGTGCGTGTCAACGAGGGCGGTTAACGATGTAATCAGAAGGAAAAAGGAAAAGCAAGATTTCATGTATACATGTTCAAATGCTTGTAAACCATCAATAAATTAGGAAGTTTGTGAAAGGAAAAGAAACAAGTTAATCGTTCAAATAGAAACGAATACAAAAAACCCAACGAAGGCTTCTACTTTTCTGCTTTTTTGTTGGTGACATTTTGGGAGATGGGAGCAGATTCAGCTTCGGTGCCTGGAAAGATGGTCCCTTCTGGGGAAGGCTGAACAGGACCAGCACTGGTACTCTGGGGAACCACAACAAGGGAAGTGGCCTGTGGTGGCTCTGCAAGTATGGTGGGTTCCTCTGTATTAGGCACCTGAATGCCAACCACGGGCTCGGCAACCTCTTTAGGTGCCTCAGAATCCGTGTGCTGGGATATCACTGTCACATCCTGAAGTTCTCCTTCTTTGGGCGCCCTGCTAGAAGAACCGCTGGCCTGCAAGTCTTCCAACGGGGTGATCTCTTCCTCGGGCTGATCACGAGTAGCCGCGGGGCTGGTCGAAGTGGCCTCGCGGATGGCTGCCGGGTAGAATATGCTCTCCGCCCTCCACAAATCAGATGAGGCATCCACCCCAGCTCGCTTCAATGCTTCCTCCCAAACCTGGGAGCAATAAAACCTACACACACCAGGGATCTGCGCCTTAAGGGTGGCCTGGGTCTCGGCTACTCCCATGTTGTAACCATCGTCCTCGGCCGTATTCTTGGCAGCTTCTGCCTCGTTCCTGGCAAACTCGGCCTCCTGCTTTGCCCTTACGGCTTCATCACGGGCATATTCTGCCACTCCTTTCTCATGCAGAGCCGTGGTCAGCTGCTTATTTAAATCCTCGATCAGAGTTCTGGCTATTTGCAGCTGGTCCTCGGCTTCGATTGCGCGCTTGGTTTGGTCCTTGGCCTGTTTTTGGGCGCTAGCAAGGCCCGCCGAGACGTTATTCCTCTCGCGAGTGGTCATTGTTAAGTCATCCTTGACTTTGGCAAGTTCCTTTTCAGAAGTTTCGAGAGTCTTTGAGGCCGTTATGCGCCTCTTGCGTTCGTTCTCGGCCACCTTACTCCTGTCATGCACTTCTTCCTCCATCCTATAGGTTGCCTGGAGAGCCTGTCAAGAAAGATGAACGTGTAGTGAGTGACAAACTGGTGACAAGAATTAGTAAAGTGTTAGGTTTCAAGAAATCTTACCATGCCCAAGTATCTCTTAGTACTGAGAAAAACCTCCTGCATCCTCATTCTCTTCAGCTCTTCCATGTCATTAGGGAGTAGCATGGTTCTCCCTGATGCATCTGCCACGTATCCACCCTCGCCGTCTCCAAGGTCCCTCAGAGAGGCAGTTTCCAGTAATGGACCCCCGTGAAGCATTGGGGCAGGAAGCCAGGCGCTCGGAAGGGATTGGGAATCAATTCCTTTTCCTTTGCCTTGAGAGGTTTGAACTGCGGGTCCTTTGCCTCTGCCTTGGGGTCCGATCTTCGGTTGTTTTGTGGGCGGAGTCTCATCCTTCTCCTTAGGAGGTTGGGATTTTCCCTCGTCCACGATGTCCTTGCCCTTGGGGCTCCTCTTTCTCTTGGAATCAGCACCTTCGGGTCGAGGAGACCGAGCTGGTTGGGAGGAGGTGGGAGGTTCGTAACGGGTGGATTGTGGTTGGGACTTGGTGGAGGATGACCTGGTTTGGATTGTAAGGGGCCGAGCTGGTGGAGGAGGAGCATTGGGTTGTGGTGCCTCCTGGGTATCCTTCCCTGGTTGGTCCTCGAGGAGTTGGAGAAGGGGGGTTAAAGGTATTCTTTTGACTCCCCTCTCGGCCTTGATGCCTCGGCCTGGGTCACCTAGGTCAGGAGGGTCCTCGGATTGGTAGACTAAGTCAAATACCCCGAACCCTTCCTCCAGCTGATCTGGCTCACCTTCGTCCTTTGCTGCTTGATGAGACGAAGAGGGGCCCACCAAGGGATGTTCTTGGGGACAGCTGGCTCCTGCGAGATCAAAAATCCCTTCTCTACCACGGTAATTTTTGGAAGCCAAGGACGGCGGGCACTGATCACGTGCTTCGCGTCCCCGAACGACTTCTGAACCGGAGGGTACCCTAGTATTTTGTGAGCTGCACGGACTTGGCCATCACTGTCATTCACAAAAACTGCCGCTTGTAAAACGGTCTCCAAATCTGCCCGATTGACTAAATGAAAATGCCGTTTATAGGCGCGTTCATCTACAAAAGCAACAAACATATATGCATAGTTAGTTATCGAAGGAAGTTAGGTTAGAATGGTTTAAAGGGTTATCCCTCTTCCATTCCTAATACCCCACCTGGTTCTCCTTCTACTACGGGGCATGGATCGCCATCATGCCACTCCCCAGAGACGATAAGAAAATCCTTGTTCAGTCCCTTGTTGGAATCAGGGAGGCACTGGATCAACCGAATCCTATCATCCCTCGACCTCATGTAGTAGGTCTTTCCTTTCAATTTTTGGAGGTTATAGCACCAGTTTACATCATGGTGGGTCAGTCTTAAACCCATCTTCTCGTGTAAAGCGTCCACACAACCCAAAATCCTAAGAACGTTGCCGGCGCACTGGGTAGGGGCTAAACGGAAATGCCTGAGGTAACCCCTTGTCACTGGTCCCATGGGGATTCTCATACCTCCCTCTACAAAGGCGAGGACGGGAATTACAACCGCGCCCGTCCCCCTCTTAATGTGCCATTCCCCCATCTTACAGTGTTCCAGCCTTACGTTGGGGGGAATCCTATAATCAACGATGAACTTATTCATCGCCTCTTCAGTATCGACCAACTTCCTCAATCTCAATTTAGCCGCCTTCGCCATTTACTAAAACAAACCTAACCCGCGACGGAAAAGAAAGGGAGCTAAAGAGAAATAAATCCAGAAAAGAAAAAACGTGAGTTAATAGAGGTAGGGAACTTACATAAAAAGAGAATTACGCTTCGGATGGGCTATATGTGCTTGAGATAGACTTGAATTTGGGCGGAAGTTCGGATGAACCCTGGATACACGCACTAAAACTCTTAAGTATAGAACTGGAGAGACGGATCCATCTCCAAAAAATCTTTTATACTTTCTAGGGTAAACTGCACGCCCTTTTTCCCGCCCAAAGAGGCCAGGAGATCACCACCGTTCGATTTCCATCACACCGTTGAACGTGGGAAGCACCAAGCCGTCCGTATTTAATGAGGCCACGTTTCGCCTTCCAACGGCTCTAGGAACGTGCCTTGGGCAGGTGAAAAACCTCGGGAATCGCTAGATGACAAGGATTGATAGGCATTGGCAGATCCATGATGTCATCAAAACCCTCCTATCCGTCCGAGGGGACGGATAGCAGGATTTTGAGGGGCTATTGTGGGTCCGAGAGTTCTGCAGTCCGGCCCAAACTCTATCTGGGCCCAGGGCCCGTGCCGAGGAGGTACCTTGCCGAAGACGAATGCTCAGTGGCCGAGGTAGCAAGGGGAACGACTGAGAACTTACCCTGTCCTCGGCATTCCATAGCTTCAACAGGAAGACCAACACCCTGGTGTAGGCAATCCCCAAACAGCCCCCTCAAGGGGATGTGAACGGAATGGGGCCCATAGGGAAGCAGGGTGTGAACTCGGACCAAAGAAAGTGCGTCCCACCCCCTTCAGTAAATGCACCTGCCAATACCCAAAGCTGGTTAATGAGAAAAGACGTTTGGGCGGTGCAAACGTCGATCCATGCAACTAATAGAAAGTTAGACGGGACGGTTGATGGGATGGATACAGAAATAAGCTCCTGCCTGACCTACAAGTGGAGGGTCAAGATCAGCCAAGACGGACTATATAATAAAAAGGAAGGTGCACCGATAGGGGGTTGGGAAAAATGGCCAGAAACCAGAGCCTCCCAGCCCACCTCCAGGAGAAAGACTCCAGGGGTGTAGGAAAACTTAGCTTGTACGAACACCGCGAAAAACCCACCGCCTATCAATCAAGGCCTAGCCTTCCAAACCCACGCTCTACAAATGATATTGTTAGGGGCCTTTTCACGTGCGAACCCAACACCGTTATGGTCCGCCACGAATCGCGTCCTTACAGATATTATTAGGTATAAAATGTAAATTGTCCATGTTTTTAAATTTTATTTTATTGTGAAGCACCCTTTTTTATTTTTTATTTTTATTTTTTACGATTCATTTATTCTAGACTCTTTGGTTTTTGTACTTAATAACTCACTTGAATGAATATTTATGATGTGGTTCCACATTTAATTCTAAAATTAAGAAATAAAACTCTTTAAGAATAAATAATTTATGACACATGACGTAAAATTAAAACTCTAATTTGGAATTTTAATTTAAGTTTCTCTCAACTTCACCTATTATTATTATTATTATTATTATTATTATTATTATATATAGATATATAGATTAATTATTTATGAACATTTATTACTTCAAATTTTTTTTTTTTTAAATCATCATGACCTATCATATGATATAAGCGGCTGTTGAGGCGATTTAATAAGATTTTTTTTAACCAAATAAGAAAAAAAAAAAGGTCTATTCTTACAATCACATCCTCATAATAAGTTGCAAGTAAGACATACTTTCCAAAAAGACAGAAGAAGTCATTCAAATAGCTCATTGTTGGAAATTATCCAAGATCACAGATACTCTAATTCACAGAAAAAAAATTTGTATTTTTTTTTTGGGTAATAACAAAAAAAATTTATTTGTCATACCAAACAAATACTTGATCTCCATTTGGTCATGTTATTTTAATGTAAGGCTTAAAAAATAAATAAATTGAAAGAATCGACGCATTGGTTCTTAATTAATCCATATTTCTTTACTTTTCACCCTAGATTGAGTATTGAGCAACGCATGAGAAGTAGAATTCCTTCATTCTTTTTTACTTGTACCAAACTTTTCAGCCAATAATCCACAAGTGACATTTGTCCAATTGTAAATTGAAATTTCTTAAACATCAATCCACCTTTTGGTCCCATGTCCATGTCCTACCTCCCATAAACCAGTAATTATTATTAATTTAGTACTTCATCAATCCACCACTGTTCCATGTCCTTCCTCACACAATGAATGCTACAATTATAACTTGTAGTGGCGTTTATGTGAAGGATGGATTTTTGCTTCTGAAGCAGTAGTAAATATTTTATACCTTTAACTATAGGCAATGTTATTGATTGGTACGTAGGAAAGATAAATATAGGAATAAGGAAATGAGTCTAATTAAGGATGATGATCTTCTTGTTAATTATTAGTTCCTCCCGAAGTACCATAAATGCATACTTTTTCTCTCACATGAATTGTGAGTCCCACCATAAATTTAATTAATGGGACTCACAGTTATGTGAGAAGGAAGAATACGCATTTATTGTACTCTTAGAGTATTTACTAATTTTCTTGATGTTTGGTATTTGTGTTTGCTTCATGGAACGAGTTTTTTATTCAGTTAAATTTATAGCTAGGTGTGAGAGATTCACTCCTTAAAAAAGACACATGAGATAATTGTTAGTTTAATATATAGTAAAATTAAGAAAAACTAGTCGCTAACCCATGCGATGCACGGGAAATGTATTGAGTACAATATATAATTTAATCTTTGTTTATTTTACTACAACACCAAAATTGAATTTGTAAAATAAAATCATATAGCTAAAACATTTGTTAACAGCTATACGTTTCAGACATTTATTAAACTATATTATTATTATTATTATTATTATTATTATTATCAACTTAACAATATTTTAATATATGATACCAACATGCTTCAAGAAAATGTCCAACACTGAAAACAATTTCGAAAACAAACTCAACTAAACAGTTTGATGAATAAATATATTACAATCTATAATATAAGCCAAGAAATAAACTTTGAAACCAATATGAACAAAATCCACGTCAAACAAAATCATTTCGATCATTAAGAATATGACTCACTAAAGTCATGAAAAACACAGGATTCATTACCAAAAAAAAAAAAAAAAGCATCTTTTGTCTTTATAGATTTTGCCTAAGTACCCAGATACGATGACACATACTCACACAAAAAGAGACATAAACACGGACAATTAAAGAAAAAATAAGAAAAACAAAAGAGACGTAAACACGGACAATTAAAGAAAAAATATAGGGAAAAAAAGTTAGGAATAGAAATATAAGATAAAGATGGGTTACCCTCAAAAAGAATAATCAATGGATATTCATTGAAATCTTCTAGATAATTTCTGATAATAGAAAAAATAAAACCCAAAAGTTATGATGTTAAAACTTCCAAAAGGCCAAAAAAAAAATTTTTTTTAAAAAAAATCAGAAGATTCAAAGCTTCAAAAGTATTGAAATAAAACAATATATATATATATATATATATATATATATATAATTACGCAATAGAGAAATACAATAGAAAGAAGGGAATCCATGATTATAGTTTTTCCACTTATGTATTGGACTCCTCTCCTTCTTCGGTCAATGCATCAAGGTTAGGGTTATTTGATTTGTTCAATAAAAATTTGAAGATTTAATTAAAAGATTCAGGCCCAGCAATTAAATAAACAAAATAACAATTGACAAACTTATAAGAAAAAGCAACAAATCTATAATTTTTATTGAACAAATCAAATAACCCTAACCTTGATGCATTGATCGAAGAAGGAGAGGAGTTCAATACATAAGTGGAATATGTGAATTGTGAAGCATGAGCCGCCCTCAAAAAAAATCTTGAAGAAAAATAAGTAGAAAATTGTGTTGCGGCAAAAATAAGTTTTTGGGGCTTAGGTTTTCTACGCAAGCAATTCTTAAATAGGAGAGAGTAGAGGCGGTGGGAGAGTGTTCTTATTTGGCTAGAAGTCTAATTTGCATTGGAAAAGGAAAACAGTGATGAGGTGAAAAATTTAATTTAAATATTGTGTTGACGTGGAAAATTGTGGGAGCTTCAAAAGCTTCAGTTTTATATATATATATATATATATATATAGATGAAGGAAAGGGGAATTGATGTGAATTTTCACTTGCCTTTCAAACCTCATTTCCCAAAGATGTCTATAAAGATAGAGAAAAACAAAGCACGAGGTTAAGAAATATATAAATATACCATTTCACTCCCTGTTTGATCAATTTTTATATCTTTGACATTCTTCTTTTATTTTTAAATTATTTGGCATTTGCCAATCAAAGTTTATTAGGGGGAAAAAAAATATCTACGTAGAATACGATTGAAAATTTTCAATATATTTATAATAGTGTCATAATAAATTGAAAATTTTTAGTGCAAAAAAAAAGAATAATTATTTTTTAAAAGAAAAAAATATAGATTTAATTAAAATTTAAATTATACAAAATCTAATAAAATGAGAACTTCATATATTGACAGAAAAAAAAACTCAAATACATAAAGTTTTACGATTTTCTTTTATGAGTTTTCTTATTTTGAAATCGTTGTATGATAATCTCTTTATCAATGCTGCAAGTTACATTTCTTTCAAAATTTTAGTTCAATAAAATTTTTCTTGAGCTTTTTCTTTTTGTTTATAAGGGCTTAATATATCGTTAAGGGGGACCAAAGTTTAATGAAAAAATTTGGCTACAGACTTAATTGTAACCTAAGGTTACAACTCTTGCTAAACAAATATGACTACATATTTTGAAATTTTAGTCGTTGAATTGCATATTCTTTATATTCTTAAAAAATATGTTAAATTTCATGCTAATTGGATGTTATTTATAATTTGATCCTTAAACTTATTTTTTATGTATAATTTTAGACTACCAAAAACTCAAAATTTAAATATTTTATTGATGACATAGTTATTTATCTTTAATCTTATTGAAAGTTTGCAACTATAGAGGATATAAAAGAAAATGTAATTTAATGGTGAATTTGTTAAAATTCACATCCAATAAAAAAAAAAATATTAAATGGAGTTGTAACCTTAGTCTCCAACCAAGTTTATTACCAAATTCCCTGAAAAAAAAAAAAAAAAAAAAAAGAAAAAGAAAAAAGTTTGTTACCAAATTTTGTCCAAAGTTTAATTATGTTGGGCTTAAAAAAATTTAGAGTAGTGATAAAATTTTTTTAAGGGGAAAATAATCATAATTTTTTAAAATATATATATAATAATTAAGGGTAAATTAATCATAATTTAAAAAAAAATATATACATATATATATATATAATAATTTTTTTTTTCAGGACAAGATAGTTCTGTGACTACCATGCTTTCAATGTGAAATTGCCCTGGTCATTGAACCAAACCTTAGGGGAAAGTTATAGACAAAAAAAAAGATTTGATAACCAATAACATGGTAAATTGTTAATAGTAAATAAAAAATAATATTAATAATATCGAGTCCAAATAAAATTTAATAAAAATTTGCTAATAATTTGAAATTGTCGTGAAATTGTTTTATTATTATTATTATTATTTTATGTTTGTACGATTACTCAATTTTTATAGAGCAATGTTAGGACCTTTCACACAACTTTAACCACAATTCGTCATGTGGTGAATTGTGAGTAGTATAGATATGGTCTTAGGTTGTGTGAACCTAGCATTTCTCATCTTTATGTAATAACTACGTAAAGAATTTAGCATTGTGTGTTTATCAAAAAAAAAAAAAAAAAAAAGAATTTAGCATTGTGTGGAAGGTCACTCGTGAGAGACAGTGATACTCGTATATTATTCAACAAGCAAGCTAGTTTTGGGTATTCATTGAATTTCCACATATATTCGGTTCCCTATGGCCTATGATATCCGATTCCCTCTCACATCTCTCTCTACTCTCTACTCTCCAAAATTAGAAAGCAGTCCCCCAAGTTTGCATTATTTACAAAATTGGAAAAAACAAAATCCCTCCGACTCCTCTTTGTCTCCAAATTCCGACGAATAAGCAAAAAAAAAAAAAAAAAAAAAAAAAAGTAGTAGCGCAAGAAAGTGGTAGTGGTGGTGTTGGGTTTATCTGATGAAGATCGAGGAATTAGAGGAGTGTGAGGATGGAGCAGACGACGGCGTTTCGGGGAGGCAGATTGTGATTGTGAGGAGCGTTGACGCCAAGAGAGCCATCGTCGGAGCCGGTGCTCGGATCCTCTTTTACCCTACCCTTTTGTATAATGTGCTTCGCAACAAGATCGAGTCCGAGTTCAGATGGTGGGACCAAGTTGACCAGGTCATTCATCGCTGCCTCTTGCTCTCAAATGTTTCCCATTTTTTTTGTAATTTTAATTGATTGATTTTACCACCAAATGAAATGAAAAGAAATTAAGGTTTTGACTATTTTGCATTGGGAATTAGTTGACTTTAATTTTTTTTTTTTTTTTTAATTTGAATTTGAATTAAATTGTTGCTCTGATTTCTCACCAACCATTCCAAACAAATGTTATGCTTCTGTTTTTTTTAAAGTGGTGAAGTTTTTTGTCAGTAGCCAAATAATTTGTGGCTGCTTGTGGGCTTAGGTGATTAGTGTGTTTTGTTTGTAGAAGATGGTACGGTACCTAGTGAGTCTATGCATTGAGAGTTGAAAATTTGTTTAATTCGTTGTGTTTTTTCAGTTCTTGCTGCTGGGTGCGGTTCCATTTCCCAAAGATGTTCCACGGTTGAAGCAGCTTGGTGTGGGTGGTGTCATTACTTTGAATGAACCTTATGAAACTTTGGTTCCCACATCCTTATATCTTGTATTCTCTCTCTACTCTCTACCATTTGTTTCTTTATTCGCTTTTATTTGGATCTTATGAACTAATAAAATCACTATTGTCATATCATTATAGGATTAGGTGTAAGAAATTTCCGTTTAAAAAAAAAAAAAAAAATTGTATATACTTGGTTTATGGCTTAAAAGTATAATTTTATTTCCGGTTTTGGTTTCATGGAACATTTTATAAATTTATTGAATGGAGAGGCATCTATGTGAATAACAGAATGTTGGTTACTTAGCATTTTAAATCAGAATTTCTATTTCACTGCCGGAGATACACTTGTTCTTCCTAATCGATTAATGGTTCTCAGGCCCATGAGATTGACCACCTAGTAATTCCCACAAGAGATTATCTCTTTGCTCCTTCATTTGTGGATATCAGCCAAGCTGTGGACTTCATTCACCGTGAGTGAATTTATCTCTCTGCTTTTGTCATAATTCCTGGGCTCTGTGGTGTGTTGATGAAAGTTAATTTTATTTTCCGTTTGCTTTATGGATTCAGAGAACGCATCTTCTGGTCGAACTACGTATGTTCACTGTAAAGCTGGGCGAGGAAGGAGTACAACCATTGTTCTTTGCTATTTGGTAATATTCTATTCCCTTGCATAGGTTGCATGTTGATTTGGTTTTGAAAATGTGCATATTGGGATCTGAATATCTATATCTAGATATGCCTTTTGGACCATTGTTTTTAATTTATTTATTTATTTATTTTTTTTATGAGTGTTCCTTTTGGACATCATATATATATTTTAAAGTTTTAGCCCAAAGGGGAGAGGGAAAGGAAGATTCAAACTAGTGAACTCTACTTCATGTAGTGTGGTTCTCAATCAATTGCTACCCCTTAGAGTTGGATCATATGAAAGTTGCAAAGTTGATTTATTTTCTTTTTGCAGGTGAGGTACAAGCACATGACACCTATTGATGCCCTGGAATATGTGCGGTCTAGAAGACCTCGGGTGCTGCTAGCGCCTTCACAGTGGAAGGTAAGTAATAAGGTGACCTAAAAATTTCGATGTGATGGAGAATGTCTGTAAGTTCTGAAAAATTTCAGTCCCCATTCCCCTTCCCTTTGCATCTTTAGGGAAAAATTAGTTTGGTGGCACTCATGATGGCACTGGAATATGGAGAATGTTGTTGTCACCTTGCATTGTGGGGTTGGGATGTGTTCTTGTCCAGTCTGTACAAGTTTGTGTGTGTGTGTGTGTGTGTGTATATATATATATATATATATTTTTTTTTTTTTGTACAAAATAACATTTTGCTTGTTGTTTCTATGTCAATGATTATCATAAGCAGGCTGTTCAAGAGTACTGCAAGCGTGAATCATCTACAATTGCATGCTCTCCTTCAGGGGATGCAGTTCTGATAACAAAAGCTGATCTTGAAGGATATCATGGCAATTATGATGGTGATACTGGTAAGCAGCTGGCCATGGTCCCCAAAGCAGCAAAGGCTCGGCCAATGATAGCAAGGCTATCTTGTTTTTTTGCATCCTTGAAAGTTTCTGGTGGTTGTTTAGCAGTGTCTAGGCAGCTGCCGGTAGCAGAGGCACGTGCTTGCTAAGCCCTTGCACATCACAAATATGTAAGGGGCTAGTTACTTGTACAGGAGCATTATGGAAATAAGTATAGAAATTTTATTGATTTCCCAGGTTTGCGGTAGCTTTGTCTTTAAGAGAGAGAGAGAAAGAGAGAGAGAGAGAGAGAGAGTACGGCAGATTTCAAGATTGTAACACTGTATTCATGTTGAGGCGTGACTTGCAGTTTCACTTGTACATAAACTGTCGGATCAATTTTTTTCATTTCCATAATCATTTTGCTTATGTACGTCCTGGTTTGTGCCAATGGAATAAATGAGTTATTGCCTCAGAAAGATTACGAGATTTATATTGATGGTGTGGTCAAAAGGAGTTATTTTCACAGCTCATGTTGACAACGGAAAGGCTGCAAAGATTGAGCAGGTTAGTCTTCTTTACTTGCTAATATCACAGGCTGAACTAGAACTAGAACTCTTGGAGATGGGATGTAGATACCGTCTGTCATCTTCACATGAAACTCGACCTTTAGCAAGGTAGTTAAGTAAGAGAAGTCTAGGGACAATTTCACAATATTGTCTTTTCCCGTTAATGCTTGAATTTGGCAATTAAAGGTTGAAACTTATATATTTTCCCATTTTGATTTGAGTAATTAACTGCAGGTCGTTGCGGACAGAAACTCCTATAGCTTCTCAAAAAAAATAAAAAAAAATAAAATAATGCTTCTCAAAAAAAGAAACTCCTATAAAGTCTCTTGGGACCATCATCAGTATTAGTACCTGTAGACTAGTACCTAATTTTCAGCCCTGCCAATTCGGGCGCCTTTGGAGTTTGGTGACTACATGTTTTTCTATGCCCTGGGGGCTGGGACCAGTTGCAGGGTACTTGCAAAGAAAAAAGAAGGGATCTTTTACAGTTTACGAAGGACTTTCAGTATAATTTTCAAACACGTAGAGAGTAAAAGCTTCTCACATAGATGAGATTATGAGAATGAGATCTCTTATTCAGCAAGAGAGAGAGAGAGAGAGAGAGAGAGAGAGAGAGAGAGAGAGAGAGACATCTCTCTAGAGCCTATCTGAGCCGCTTGACCCATTTCGTGCGTGAAGCTTACTCTTAGACACTCCAATTACTTTGAAATGGGGAGGATCCAAATCCAGTTTTCAATTGATATTTGATACAAAGTTTAATTATTAAAGTTTTCCTTATTGGATTTTGGGAGCTTAGAACGTTCACAATGGACAATGCAAAATTTTATCCAAACTTAATAATAAAAAAAAAAACTAATGGCCACACGGTTTTGCATCAAAACTCCATTTTTTCAATCTATTTCTAATTAAACAAGTTATTATTATTATTTAATATTTACTTCTCTTGCCTCTCCCGCTCTACTTCATTGACCGATGCTGCCATTGGCAGCAATCATACAACCCCAAAGGCAAAACCATCTGTTACTGCCACCACCTAAGCAAACCCTGAAATCTGAAGGCGCCACTGCCACTCTTGACCACCGTACACAGTGGTTGAATCACCAACAAACCTGATTCATCCCCCACCCAAAACCCCACTTAACCAAGCATACAACAAACCCAATCCATGCCTTTCCTTGAAACCTGAACAACTACAACCAGTCCATCATGAAGCCATCAAAGACCTAGACACAACCAAATCAATCTATCGATCACATTCCCCATATGCCCAAGCTCACAATTCCATGGTCTAGAGATGACAGAGAGAGAAAGCAGAGGAGTGAGAAGAGAAGGGAGGCTTGACCACAGCTGAGTTCAAAGAGCTTTGACCATTGTTGGGTGAGAGAGAAAGCATGGAGGTGGGAGCTTCAATCATGGCAGGGTGGAGAGAGCTTCAAAAGAGATAGATAACTCACTTTGTTAGGGTTCGTTTGGATACAGCTGAAAACTGAAAAATACTGTAGCAAAATAATTTTTAAATGTGTGAATAGTACCGTGGGACCCATTTTTAATGAAAAAATTGCTGAAAAGTGAAATTTGTGGGTCCGTGAACAGTACACGATGTGCATTGATTGGCCAAAAAAAAGTTTGAAAAGTCAAAATTTGCGGTTACTGTTCATTGAACAGTACATGAACAGTAACCGCAAGTCTAAAAAACGCGTGAAAAAAAAAAAAAGAAGGGAAAAACGCAAACGCGCTGGAAATCAGCGCAATCCAAACGCAGCTTTAAGTTACAGCACTATTCAGATTTGGCCATGCACTATTACTAACATTTTGTTTTGCTTATGGGTTAGTTAGCCTAATTTTAGCCGAATTAGTCCAATGCTAGTCCATTACTAATGCTCTCATTGGGTTAGTTTATGGACCATGACTAATTATTAAATATTCTTGAAATATGGTAACATGGTGCTCTTCTTCTTATATTTATGATGAATCCTCCTAATTAAATTTATAATGAGGTCTACAATGAGTATGAAAGAAAGGAACACTATATTACAGTGTTCTTAGAGTACCTAATTATTTTCCTATGTATAATATATTACTTCTACATACATAAATATGAGATGGTGAATGAGGTTTGAGGTGTTTTTATTCATGAGTAAATTTACTTAAAAAAAAAATGTATTCTTGTATGAGTAACTAGAACCTTGATTTGTTCTTTTTCTAATCAAAATTTCATAATTCAGTAGCTTGTGATAAACTCTTCTCAATATAAATTTACATTTAGGGTTTTGGTGTACAAATTTAAAGCTTTTTTTTGTGTGTGTGTGTGTGTGAGAATTCTTGTCCTGTGCTTGAAAATTATAATAAAATCTTATGAATACCCACAGTAGCTTATTTTATACAATATATCTCACATTCTTATCCAACCTTATCTTCACTGGTTTTATGTAATATTAAAACTTTGCTTTTGGTAGGAAAGGAGAGTATATATTATTAAAACTTTGTTTCCAACATCTGTATAGCATGCAATTTTAACCGCATTTGTGGGGTACCAATTGGCCCATTATTCCGTACATTAAAAATAAAATGATATTCCTTCCGGCTCAAAGGGAACAATCGCCAATTCCTTCTGATATTGCATAGCTTTCTCAAAGAAAATTCCCTTGTGATATTATTACGTTGAATTAGAGAGTCGGATTATGTAGAATAATTCCTTAATATAAACCAATCGTTTTGCTGTGGTGATTAATTAATTCGTATATCACTAATATAAAATCCAAGTTGCCGATATCTCTACTCATGCAGAGTATGCTCAACAAACCATCCTAACTTTCAACCACTTCTTCAAGGATGTGCATGCCAACTCCTCTGCTGCTAGGCGCTAGCTACCGTGTGATTTGTACAATTGACTAATTACAATTAATGGGCCATGCCACAATATATATATATATATATATATATATTAAAAATATGAATTCAGTTCTTCCACAGTTTTGCAAGAAAGACACAACTAGCCACTCCTTACTGTAGGTGATTAAGACCTACCCAAAGAAGCTAGTTACGAGTCATGAAGTGCACTAGTCTAGCATTTCATGATCAAGACACCTCCCCCCACCCCATATATATATTTATATATAAATATAGGCTTCTAATTTGCAGCAAGCAGTGAAAGGTGTGAGCTTTGTATTTGAAAAGCAAGGTTGTGGAAGAATCCCAAAAAGTTGGGTATGGCCATGTTGTGATATTCCTCCTTGCACTACAACAATTCTTCCTGCAACTTCTTTATGGGACCAAAATCAGCACACCAGGAGAAAAACCTTATACTCTACCTATATGGTCTAATTAATGGGTACTCTTCCCCCTTTCAAAATCTTCCATAAAGTGAGAGAAATGAATATCACCTTTTTATGTTGAGCTAGACATGTCTTTCCTTTATTTTTCTATTGCATGTGGAAAGAGACACAGACACACTCACTCCTATTTTCCCTGCACCATCCCTTATAGGATCTTCCTTTATTTTTCTTGTTTATTTCACCAAAATATTATCCCAAATGAAGCATCAGTGTATACCACTGTGTTTGGATTCTCCCACACCTTATAAAATGACTCATATTACCTCCTTTACATTCTCTGCTTATGGTCATGGTCAGTAAAAATATTTTGATGATAGGAATAGGACAATTTAATTTCAATCAGGGCTGGAGATGCTTAATTGTCATTTCCAAACGTAAAGTTTATTCTTGTCCTCTCATTCTTTATTCCTTTCAGAAACTACGATGAAGCTGCCTTGCCTCCAATGTTGATTTTAACTTTTTTCATGCACGTCCCATGAAAGAAAAGATAGCATGCACGTTACACACACACACTCTCTCTCTCTCCCTCTCATGGGATAAGCACATCTTACTCTATAATACTGCAGGAAAAAAAGCTCGAATCTAGAATAGAATAAAGCAATAAAGAAGTCATTACTCAAATAAAAAAAAAAACAAAGACCGACTTAAAATGTGAATTCTGTTGCTACCATGTAAAGATTCCATACTTCCAATAAGAAATTTTAACTTCGTTCCCTCCTTTCTGATAGTAGACCCAAAGAACTCATTATACGCCTTTTAACAGAATGACAGTCACTTAAAAAAAAAAAAATCTTCAAGCATGATATGATAGTTTAATCAAAATAATTAAGGACGTTCATTCCATTTATGTAGCAGTACTGTACCAATTTTTCACTTTAAATAATGGAGTGGCACTGGTTAGACAAAATTATCAAACATAAGGGTATATATTAAAAAACCAAGAGGACCTAAAAATTTCCTTTTACCATACTTTTTATTAAGCAGACACTGGTACCAATAAAAGCTCCCATGAAGGTCTTATCTGGGAGAGGAAAGCAGTTCAGTTAGTTTCCACTAGGATAATTGGTATTTAGCATTATGTGTACTCTGAATAATGCATAAAATGTAACATGGTAATATAAAAATTATGCCATATACCATCAGAGTATATTCATGATTACAAAAGGAGTCTCAAGTTTGAGGATGAGATGAAACATTTCAATTTATATGTAGTAGAATAACTCAAGTTCCAATATATATTTGATAATTTCAACAAAAACTTACTTTAAATTTTACTCTATCTTTGGTAGATTACGTATAAATTCAGGTAAACATATCCTAGAATCCAGTAACAAGACCTAATTGAACTGTAGAAAGATTTTTTGCTAGAATTTAAGTAATGCACACTTGACACTACTACTATATCATCAATAAGAACAACATAAAGGCATATGATTGGGCATATATTCTTTTCCTCCGGAAAACCAACTCTTCTTTAGGAAATTAAAATAAGTATCTTTATGTCTGTGATTTTTATTAAGGTAAAAAAAGAAAAAGAGATGGATGTCAATAAGCTATGACCAACCCAGTTGATTTGATCTGTTAATTAGACCAGCTATATAATACCTGGAATTTTGCAAAGGCTATGGACTTCTAAAATCCATGTCACATATATATACCTATAATTTAAAAAGAGTGAGAAGAACCAATACGTCTCATTGAAAATTTCCCAAATTATGAAAAGATGTGGAAAAGTGAAGCATCAATGAGATAAATTAAACAATTGCTTAGGGCATCTTCATTTCTATAAAGGGAAATCATATGAAGCCCTATATATTCATATTTTACTAACAAAGTGATTAATCACAGCACAATTAACAAAGTATTTGTTGCAATTTGCACAAACTCTTTGGTATTTTCTTCGTAAAGAACAAGAAAGAGAAATTATACAAACATCTTAAAATAATAAAATAATAAGAATAACCATAAAGATGATATTGTAATCATAATGGTGATGATTTTCATGCAGGAAGGATTTGCTTTGGGTCTTTGGTTCTTCTTCTGTTTGTCAGAATAGATTGCAGCCTTTCTTGGTTTCTTTTCTTTTTCTTTGTTTTTTCTTTCTTTCTTTTTCCTTTTCTTCTTTCTCTCTTTCTTTCCAACATGGACTGTTGCACAGTTAGTTCGGTTGAGAGCCATCAAAGCTTAGCCAGGCTCCCCCAGTAAAAAGAAAAGAAAAAGTGCCAACTATAGATGGTTTCATGGCCTCATGTTGAAAAGATCTTGAGGAAGGTTTCAAATACTAATGATGACGATAATGATGTTGTCTGTAAGGTTGTTTTTTATTCTCTATTATATTTTGCTCCTACCCATGATGATCCGGGTTGTCAGGGTCAGGCCAGAATGAAGAATACTTCAACCATTCTGCCTCTTGAGGATTTGTGATGGATGATTCCTGCAACAAATTAAATGCAAGCCAGGCATGTGAAGATTAGCGTTAGAGATGGAATAGAATACAATATATATACAGTCTACTTAAGAAACAACAAGAAGCTGCCTCTTTAATCTTTTTCCCTAGCAATCAAAATGTCTGGTGTTGTGTCTTTCTTGTAAGGCCACACATCACAAAAGATACAAGTCACTATCATTCCTCTCCTTTCAAAAGTGGGAAAAAGAAAGACAATTCCTTAAATTATATACCTAATTATGACCCTTTTAGTGCTATTTATTGTCATTTGAATAGCATGTTAACAGGCAAATTATTGAAAAGAAAAAGTCCTGGGAAAAGTAGTTTGTAGTTTAAGTTTTTCAAAAGAAGAATAAGGAGAGGTTCTTTAGTCTCTTCTGGTTTCACATTTTCTTATTACTATATTCTTAGGTTTCCTATTTTTTTGATCTGATAAAAAACAGATCAACCCAGAAAATGAAAAAGGAAAAAAAAAAAAAAAAAAACAAGTACAAAAGCAGCTTCAGTTCGTGCTTTTATTTTTCCCTTGAAATTCTTCAACCTAACTCGCTCTTTCCATGCATTTAGGTAGAAAAGATTGTCTATAGAGTCTTGATAAGCTAGGTTAGATGCTTGCATCTCTAGCATTAGAGGACCGGGAGGGAAGATAAAGTGTAAAGGAAGAAAAAAAAAAAAAGTTCTTCTGGTTTCTCTCTTTAATTTAAATTATATCAACAAAGGAATTTATTTATCTTTCTTTTTGTCCTTTTTAATCCTTATTTACCTTTTCTTTCTTCTCCCCTAGTTGCAATTATGAAAAAAAAAGGGCTTATGGATTTCAGGGTCAAAAAGCTCACACTCACTTCTTTGATATTAGTTGAAGTGCAACCCATTATGAGTTCCTCTAAACCTGATGCAGACCTTCCTCCAAGTTTATGATGCTGTTGCTGCTGCTGCTGCTGCTGCTGTTGTTGTTGTTGCTGCTGTATTTATGCATTCAAAAGACAAGGACAAAGAACAAAAGAAAAACACATCTTAATCATCATGTCTTCAACAAGGATTTAAAAGTATAAAGACAATTTCATGTTTGTAATTTAGCAAACATCAAAAGCAGCTTGACTCACAGAGTCTGCCACATGAAAACCACGACTCAGACTCAACTGGATTTCGGTTAAAAACTCAGAAATATTACCAGATTGCAACTTTTAGTTTATACACATTCAAATAAATTGTATCATTAGTCTTTGCCGGTGTAACACGGTCTTAGTTTTCGACTCTTGCGGCTCCCTCACTTTTTTACATTTTCTTTTATCTTATACACCTCACTTTAGTACTAGAAAATAGTATTAGCAAACAAAGGAGAAAACTACACCGACTAATGAAGTACATATTTAGGAAACACATCTACCAGTAAAAGTTGGACCTTTGTGACCTGAATATGATTTTTTATTTATTTATTAATTAAATTTAATTCAGACTATAGCTTGATTACCTGGAAATTCTCATTTTGGAGCATTATTCTGGGGACATGGTACGGGTCTTGGTCGAGAATAATAGAGGTGTGATGGAGTGGAGGTGGTGAAATGATGGTTGAAATGGGATGTGAAGGTCTGCTGATGTGGAAGGCTGTAGTTGCAAGCTGATGGTGTGCATGGTGATGTTGTTGCTGTTGGTGATGGTGCTCATGGGCCATAGGATGTGGCCTCTGATGATCTCGCAACTCTTCGCACGTGCCTGATGCCGGTGCTTCCCTTGCTGTTGAAGCCTCTGCTATCCCTACCTGCAACAGACAACACCCTTATGAAGCAGTTTGCTAGCTAGTCCATTTTCAGCTTCCCTTCATTTCGCTTTAGTTCTCTTTTCTCTCTTTATTGTTTTTCCTATTTGTCAGCTTGGGCATTTATTTCAATTTAATGTAGCCCTTTTGGTGGGTAAACAAGCTTTAGTTAGCTGACAATGCTAATCAAGAGAGGTCCATAGAGTTTTCATGCTGCATATGCAAGCAATGGGTATGAGAAAAGCAACCCTAAAACTTTTTGAGTTCTTTAAAAAATAAAAATAAATAAATAAATATTTGAGAAGTATATGACTAGTTTGATGTCAAAATCTAATTACTTCTAGACGCTGAAGATCAACAATTCAACATGCTAATAGTGATGTGATTTAATTCATCTAAATTTTATTGAGCCGAAAAAAGACAAAAATTTCTAGCAATATGCTACACCCATATATTATATATGTTTATCATTGATTAGTGTTTGATTGATAAAGGAGATGCATGGAAGTTTCAGATGTTTGAAAAAAAACATTGAATGAATTAATTAACAATAAATGTACCTCATCAAAGCTTTTCCTGAGTGGGGCAAAGCTGAAATGGTCAGATTTTAACTGTTGAATGTCAATGGCACTGTAACCTGATATTGGAGCAACCCCAGCTGCAGACATGTCATCTCTATGAGGAACTACTTCCTTGGAAGAACAACTTCCACTACCACTATCTCTCCTGCTATTGGGGTCACTGTTTCCTTCGCCAGTGGTTGCACTCCTATCAGACCAATTGCATTGTCTTGGCTGTGTCTGATAGAATATCTTTGAAACCACAAGCTCCCCTTCTTTCTCTTCTTCATGTTGACCAAGGTGGTATTGATGCATGACCCAGTTGGTCTTTTCGGGTTTTCTGTTTTTGCCAAAATTTGTATAAAGGACTAGTATTTTCTTGCACCCTTTTTGCTTGCCATTCACCATTACAGGCCTAGTTTTGCCAGTCTTGTGCCACCTTGTTTCACCACCTTGCAAGTCACATTCGGTTTGAATTTTTCTTCTCTTTCTTGTCCCAGTTGTGTAAGCTTTCGATGGTCTATGGAAGAAATGCCTGCTCAAACCATCTCTTGTGACTCCTGGAATTAATGTGAATGAAGCATCAGCAAAAATCAAAGTTAGGTTGACTTAGGTGTAACAAACTTGCAGACAAGTGGGGTTCTTCAAAGTCGTAACAAATATAGGAACAGCTAGCATGGTGTACTTATAACATACCCAATGCATGAAGTTTCACTTGGTTTGAGACCTAATGTTTTAGTAAAACCTAACAATATTAAATAATGCTAGTGTTGACATATCCAGCACAAACACATAGATAATATTCCAGTTTCTGACCTGGAAGTTTTTCTGGATGGGTATAGCAAATCCCATCTTCTCCTTCAATAGTAGGGATAAACTCATCTATCAAAGGGTGAGATTTCATGTCTTTGGCCTCTACCTTTGCTTCAAGGTGTTCGATCAATTCTTGGTCTGTAGGATCAAATTTCACTCCTGCAGGTAGACCTAACCAATCCTGAAACTCAATTCAAACTCAAGTAAAAAATCAAAGCAAAAGAGAGAGAAAAAAGAAAAAGAGGGTCCCTTTAATTAAATTTTGATTTGTTTTTATATGAAAAGAAATGATTATGAGAATAATATTAGTATCATAATAAAAGAGCAAGCATATTTCTTTCTTTTGCGATTTCTCATATGTAAAAAAAAAAATAAATAAAAAATCTTTATGTTTGAAGCCAAGAATATTATGAGATTTTCCGTACCGGCTTTCCCTCAAGCTTGTGTCCACAACCGGGACAGTGCTTGGATCCACACATTTGATGCTCTTCAAGCTTGGCATCGATGAGATCAGAGCTGCTGATGGAGCCCAAACTACTCTTATTCATTGCTCTTTTCACGTACTGAATATATAGCAGCTATCTTTTTTCCCTTGACTTGAAATCTCATATCCCAGCTTTGCTCTCTATATTGATAGAAACCATAACTTTGATTGAGATCTGATGCTTCAGAAGTAAAGGGAAAGAGTACAAAGAAATAAAATTTCTGGGTATTCTACTTCTACAACAGTTTTCTAAAATATGAACTTGGACTGTTGCTTCAAAAGGTGTATATATATATATATATATATATATATATAAACAAGCAAGCTCAACCAAAGTCTGGTTCAATCAGAAAACAATTAAGGAATGACCCCCCCTCCCCAAAAAAGAAGAAAAAAAAGAAGTGTTGGATATATATAGTAACTAAAAAAAAAAAAAAAACTGATTGATTACATGTTCTTAGAATACACCAATCAACCAATTCAGTCTAAATAAAAAAAAATCAGGAAATCAGATGAGAAAATATATGCCCAGGATAGGAAATACAAATATTCCCTAGGAAAAAACTTGTAAAGAGAAGAAGAAGAAGAAGAAGAAGAAGAAGAGGAGGAAAAAAGGAAACTGTCACAGTGGGATTGAACTATAAACCTGCTTTAACCATGAAAAACACCGGAATTCCCTCTCTGGCTACTTTAACTGAAGCAAGTGCCTGTCTTTGTGTGTGTTTCTGTGTAAGAGAGGAAAAAAAGGAAAAGGTACCCTCAAACCTACATACCAACTTTATGCCTTTGCCAAATTAAGAAGCGCATGTAGGCGGTTTGAGAGAGAGAGAGAGAGAGAGAGAGAGAGAAAGAGAAAGAAAGAAAGAAAGAATAGAGAGAAAGAGAAAGGAAGAGAACAGGATAGAAAGAAAACCTGGTTGGTATTTTGTTTTTCTAAAGCTCAAGGGGGCTCTCCTTCACCTTTGTTTGAGCCTTGACTACAAAAGCAAAAGGCAAGAAACGGCCTTCACAGCTGTTTTCTAAGCCAAACATTCAAAAGCTAGAGCAACCCATCTGAATTTTTACTTATATTTATTGAAATTATAATAATAATAACATATAGTATAGGAAGAAGCAAAAAAAAAAAAAACAAAAACATTATAGATAAGCATTGGGTTACCATTTTCATGGTAAAATGGTGAAATCGACAAAGTTAATATAACTTAAACTGTGTTTAAAAAAAAAAAAAAAAAGAAAAAGAAAAAGAAAAGAAGATTTAGTAATTTACATCACACTGACAGTAAAACTTTTGAGTGATAAACACGAAACCAAGGGTTTTCAGTTTCATAATTTTACATAACAGATTATAGTTAGGACTTAAGAGTACAATATAGGCCAAAAAAGAAAATTCTTCATGGGGATGTAAGAAGGATAGGAAAAGAGAGAGAGGTTGAGAAAAATAGAAATAGGAGAGAAAAAGAAAGGATGATAGGAACTCACATGGGTTTTGATCTGGAGTGCTGATGATTATGCTTTTGCCATGAATGTTGCAGAGAGAGAGTAAGAGAGAGAGAGAGAGAGAGAGATATTAGAAGGTTGCTTGATAAGCAAGGCAAATGAGCAGTATACTTGATGGACCACCACCACCCCTTCTAATTAGAATTATATAAAATCATATAATAAAAAAAATTCTACGAAACTTCCGGTTGAAGCACCAAACATTTTACCATGAGAATAACAATAAGAAACAATACTAATTCTGTGTGTACTATAGTTTGTATATATTTTCCTGTCTCCTTTTGGCTTTTTATGTTAATTCTTTGGGGGGTGTTTTGGGGGGGGTGGGGGAATCTGAAGCACATACCACTCACACGGTTCATGTTTACACATGAATAATATTGTAGACCCACCACTATGTGGGCCCAGCTTGTAAATCTTCTGCCCTTAAAGTACTTTGATCAGATGATGGTTAGCATTCACGTTTATAACATTCTTTTGAGCAGTCAAGAGTAGAATTATGAAGGGTCCAGAAATGATGTTTACACAACAGATAGATGGCCATGATTGCTTCTTTGTCTGATATCTCTCTCTCTCTCTCTCAACAATCTTAGAGTAAGGTTACAAGCACAACAATCTTTCATAAAATTTCTTGCAATTATTGAGTTACACTGTCCCTTTTTATATAATTTGACTCACCATTAATACCACTTTAACATTTACTATTAACAACTTATCATCGTGATAATTATAAAATATTTTGCAAATTTTTTTTGTTATCCTAGAATTATTGAATTGTCTAAAAGCATTGCCAGTGAGGAATATATATATATATATATATATATAGAGAGAGAGAGAGAGAGAGAGAGAGAGAGAGAGAGAGAGAGAGAGAGAGGGGGGTATATCTGTGTGACATTAGACATTGTGAACATAAACAGAGGGCTAATTGGTTGAAACCAATCAAATGGTAAACAACCTTTGATTTTTAGTTCTCTCTTTTTGTCCAAAAGAATGAAGAATCAGGTTGCTCATATTATCCAATTAGTTGACCTTTGACTAATCAAGAAATGGACCCCACATATCTTAACACTGTTTTCATGCTCTTGATTCTTTGCATGTGCCATAATATATCTTGATATTTATATATTCTTATCGTGTTATAAATGGTTATTTCCTTTTTGTAGGGGAAATTAAATGTGCCCAGGAATTTCAATAATAATAAACAAGGATAATATTCAGCAATGCGAATGAAATATTCCACAAACTTTCAAGGTGCATTTCACTTGGCAGCATCTTTGTGAGTTTAGGTGTTCATTTTGGAAGGGAGGAGAATAATACTTAGTATATATGTATTTTAAATTATAGATAGTTTCAGAGAAACAAAAATGTGGAATGAGAAGTAACTTTATGCGTGGGATTGAATTATTCTAGCATATATATATATATATATATATATATATATATATACACACACACGTACAATAAATAAAGATGATAAAGAGCTCTCAATGCTTGTTTTCTAACTATTATACATAGGAGCTGATAGGTCAAGAATGTATTGACCTCTTTAGTAACTTAATCAATTAATTTAGCCAAGTGAAAGTAATTTGATTCAATTACATGCAATGAGCGTGGTAGCACAAACAAATCACCAAATAACTAAATGCAGCAAAAATTAAATTTGACACGGGTAATTTGTTTACAAATAGGAAAAACCACCGAGGCAAAATTTCACTGGATGAATTTAAGGTCATCACTCCTGAGAATCCACTATTATCAAAACAAGCGGTTGTAGGGGGGTGGGTAGTGCTAGTGGTGTTAGGCTGCCTCCTGCTGCGCTAAGCCCAAGTTTTCTAGATAAGAGAGTAGGGACCGGCCCAGCTTTAGCTTAAGTTGGTCCGGCTTGTGCGCAAACTAGGCCAAATCTGCTAGGGACGTGTTCACGGCAGAGGAAACTGTTTCAGACAAATCAGGGCAGGCAGACATAATAATAATAAAAAAAATAGAAAATATCTAGACACTTTAATGGGGAATTGACCAAATAGCCCTTAAAATCAATTACAATAACAACACTATTTGTTTTCTTTTTTACGGAAGAGAAAAAGGCATAACAGAGGACATCAAATGTTTATAAGCATGGGTTAGTCGGAATATTAGAGGAAATCGACCGGAAATTCAATCCGCAGGAGCAGAACCACAAAGGGGAGAACATTCCTCCTCAAAGCAGTCAATCTCACAGGAAAGAGTCCTGCCGTAAAGGTTAACCGCCTTGAGGGAAACGGGTCTAAGTGGTTTTTTGCGTAGGTATTCTCGAGTTTTCTTACAGAGGGCCGGATTTCATGAGGGAGAGAAGGGACTAATCTACAGGTGCATGCCCACCTTTCTAATTCTCACTATTTCTTTCTTTCTTCTCACGTCGTTTTCCTTGCTCTTTCTTTTAAGTTTTCTATTTCTTAGTCAAAGTTCCGTTGTTCCTCCTCTTTGTTCACGGCAAGACCCTCTTTTTATAGTGTCTGCCATGACCCGATTTTACTATTTTAACCCTTAACTCCCTTTGTCTGGTCTGGGTGTACTGGCCGACCATCACTGTTCCGCCTATGTGTCGTCCTCCCATCGCCAGACAAGGAAGAGTATTTTGTTTGCTAGTCTGCCGTGGCACCCTTTCGTGCTATGGTCTGTGTTATTTCTCTCTCCCTATCCCTCATGGCATGCACCTAATGGTTCTAACTCAGCTTGCCTCTTTTGGGTAGTAAGCCATCCCAGCAGGACACCTCCCTGAAAGAGCCTGAGCCGGAACCATAAAAATAGATTTTTCCCTCTCCCCACCACCAAACCATGCCCTCTGGTCCTCTGACCCTCTGACCTCACCATGCTCTGTATTGGCTGGGTACAAGCTGGTGGTGCCTGGGCCTTGCGCGTGCCCTAATTCCATATGTGTCCAAAACTTGCCTGCTGCCTATTCGTCTGCCATGGTCTGGAGACTCGCCGTTCGTGTTTTTTGACCTCTTATGTGGACTACTTTTTGTTTTCTCGCTCCTCTCAGGAGCTGGGCTTTATTTGATGATGGATCTTACATTTCTTTGGCCCATTCCTTGTTTTCCTTTATTTCTTGTAATGTCGTTCTGTTATTTCTGCTGTAATAACTTAATCCTGTTGGGCTTCTTTTAGGCCAGCCGTTTATTCCTTCTCTCAGTGGCTTGGCATGGCCACTGGTTTGCTTTTATTTATGGGCTCCTATGTCCCTTTTGGCTTTCCTTTGGGCATCCTCGGCCCGTTTGCTTTCTTTGGGCTTCCTTGGCCCTTTTGCTTATTCTACATTCCCATGGGCTTTTTACTAACTTCATTGGGTTTCCTTGGCCCAATAACCTTATTCTCATCCTTGGGATTTATGGGCCTGTCATAAACCCCTTACTTTCGTAGTTTGCATTACTTTGGACCTGCGGCGGCCCTTTCTCGCTTTTCTACCTCATACACTGCCCATGAGATGCTATTTCTCTCTTTCCGGGCTTCTTTGAGTCCACTTGCCTCTTCAAGGCCCATTTGTTTATTTCTTGGGCCTGTGATCCATTATTCCAGCCACTTGGGCCTAATGGTTTTGCTGTCTGCTTTGTCAATTCTTTGTTGTCCTTATTTTTGGGCTTTCTTTCTTTTTACCTGGATTCTCATAAATGGCCCTCAACATTTAGCCCCCTGAACATATGAAACGTTCCTGCGGTTCATATGTGAATGAAAAGACGTTTCTGCCCTTCTCTCTTCTCATCTTTTTCTTCTTCTTTTTTCGCAGGTCTTAATTAAGTTGTGGACCCCTTCTTATATAAATATATATATATATATATATATATTATATTTTCCTTCCTGCTGCGAACAGGGTTGTCTTTTTGAATTTCCCAGTTTGGCAATTATTTTCTAAGCATAGCCGCCATTTCATTAATTTCATCCCATTCTGATGGCTGACCTGTTGCCTTCCTTCGTGCCGTTATTAATGACTTGGGTATTTAAAGAGGAATCCTTCTGCACTTTAAACACAAACTCCTTTTCCAAGAACACATATTCTCCGTCTCTTACTCTTCATTATCTTTTCCTTTTCAAACACCCGTACCCATCTTCTCCGACTAAGTCCTCTCACCATGTCGCCGGTGAAAAGCCAAGGCTCTTCCCGCCGTAAAGGGAAGGAAATTACTTCCGACTCTCTTGCCGTTCCTGACGTAGGCGAGGAGACCGAACACTCCGATTCGGAGCAGTCCGCTGGGGAAGAGACACAGCGCGACCCCAACAGTGAATGTGCCCCTTTGGTTGATCCGTGGTATGAAGCCCACCCTCACTTTCCAAAAGTTCCTGGTGACTATGCGCTGCCGCTGCCGGGTCACGTATGGCTTGCCCTTGGCCGGCGAAACCCTGACGTCTCTTGGGCTCCATTAGCATCTTCAATCCCCGATCTAGCCATTCGTTAAGGCATCTCACTTTCCATACCCATTCATTTCGAATTTGGGTCTAGCACTTTCTTGGGTTGGAGAGAATGGGTCAACAGTGAGCTATCTGATACGGGCTTCATGGGGTTGTTGCAACGAGCTGGCGTCTTGAAAGCTATTGTCTCATCTCGTTTCCTGTCGAACTTCCGAGACCTCTACAACCTCCGACATTTGGTCCGATGGTGGTGTACCACCACCCACACCTTCTTTTTCTCGTGCGGCGAACTCACCGTTACCCTCAAAGATGTGGCCAATCAGTTACTCTTGCCTATTCTTGGTGATGCCGATACTACCACTAGAGTTTTCTCCAAAGGAAGAGGCGATTGAGGCCGAACTGAGGAAAAAAATGGTCGGAAACGGCAAACTGTCATACTAGGTTAGTTCTTCTTCTAAGTTTCTGTAGCTGCTCGCCGTGCGGATTTTCTTGCGTTTTGGCTTTGCAAATTTGTTTTTGGGTCCCACCCCCACTATGCCACAAAACCTTTGTATTTTCGTTTAGCCATCAAAATATCTGCTGGGGTGAGCCTGCCGTTGGCCCCCCATGTTCCTGGGGCATTTGTATGTCCAATTAGACATTCTATGTAGTGATGAGAGTCAGGCTGGGTCCTGCCATATAGTTACCTCTTCCGTCCACTGTACCATATTGCAGCAGTTGTTATTTGAGTGTTGTGCTCAATACTTGGCAAAGTGCAAATCTGCTCGCTTTGCTAGAGATAAGTACCAGACATGTTTGAGAGTAATTACTGACTTTTGTGGTAGGTTTGAGTCTGATTTTTCGCTTGCTTTCCGCTGGTCTGGCTTGAAGCCCATTGGCTATTCTGTGGTTGAGTCTTTTGATGAGGGCGTTGGTTTTTCTTGGAGAGCCTATAGAAACTTGGGTGTAAATTATACATGTATGGATTCTGCCATGGGTTCGTTTGTTGACACCATCAGGACTACTATCCCCTTGGTTAGTTTTGATGAAACAGGGATTACTTATCTGGCGGCCACTAATGCTGGATGTCTGCCTTACCTAACCGATGAAGGCATTAGGTTTGTTTACTATCCTGCTAATCGGGTGAGAAGGCAGTTTGGGTTAGATCAGGATATCCTCGATAACATTTCCTTCCTTATGGAATCTCCTACTTCAGTTCGCCCTTTCTTGTGGCATACTACCTTTGAATTTTGGAGGCAGCGTTTTAATGCCATTACCTTTCCCGATTCACTAAGGGAGGGCCTCTGTACTCCTCCCATGCACGGTTATTGGTACGCGGTGATGACTACATTTGTGGATGAGCCAGTGGGTAGCCGTGGCTTCTCTCTTATTCCCCCTGATGGGTTAGGTATGGTCATCTCGGTTAACCCTCGCTTGCTTCTTTCTTCTAAGTCTGTTTTGGCGTATGCTAGGAGACAGAACCGGTCAGCCATTTTTGAATGGGATGTAGAGAAAAAAGGATGGTATTGGCATGCTGGCAATTATCCACCCGGTTAGGAGAAAAAGTTGAAAGTAATAAACATCTTTGTACTGAGTAAGAAAGCTCCTGCCAAGTTTAAATCTGCCGGCAAAGCCAAGCCTGCCACCCCACTACCACCTATAGGTGCTTCCTTGGCTAGCAGAACTTGAGGTAGCAAAAGGAAGACAACACCTCATCCTGTGTCTGCTGCTAAGCGGAGGGTAAGTTATCTCTTACCTTCTTCTTTTTTTGACAAAAATACCTTTTAACTTTCTTGCGGCTAACCTTGCTAATTTCCTTTTCCTCCTTCCTTTTAGTCTAAGCATAAGGAGGACTCGTCAGTTACCCGCCTTATCTTGCTTGATGAACTCGAATTTGAGGTAAGTCTCTTTTCTTCACTTTTTTTTTTTTTTTTTCTTTTTCGCACGTGTTCCCTCTGCTACGTGTCTTTTGTTTTGCTTAATAATTCATTTGGTCTTCACGTCAGTATTTGTATTCACCTTCTTCCCCTTTTTCCTATTTTTTTTTTTAGGAGGAGCCCGAACCTCTATCCATATATCACCCTACTGTCGAGGAGATTTCCGCCTCCATGGGTGTACCCATGGAAGGCTTTTTTGATGGGGCCAATGTGGTATTCGCAGCACCCATTCCTTCCACTGCTGCACATAAGGCTCCTGCCAAAAAACCCACCCCTTCTGCCTAGCTGGTAACCAGAGAAGAGGGTAGTCATATCGAAGGGGTTGGTGAGACTACACCTTTGCCCACCGAGACACCCGCTCCTCCAGAGAGAGCCATTTCTCCTACCACCGTTCAGACCAAGACCACTTCCTCTGTTCTGCCGCTTGTCATTTTGACCAGTGACCCCTTTGCAGCTATCTCCCAGGCTGCAAAGGGCGGTGCTTCCCTTGTTGTTACTCCTTCCTCTATTCCCGGTTCCGCTACCTGTGGTCTTGATACGGACTTATCCTCTGAGGGGTCCGATGACATTCTTAAGGATCCCGATGATGCGCCCATCTTGAAGAAGAGGATTTCTGATTCTGATGAAGAGGAGAGTGCTTTGCCCGAGCCTGACTTCATGGGTATGTATCTTTCCTCCCCTGCTTTTTCCTCTCTCTTTTTTGTACTTGCGTTTCACTTACACGCCTATCTCCTTGCTTGCAGAGACTGTTGAGGGGCCAGGAATTACAACAGGCGTGGGAATGCCTGCTCCTGCCATACACGTAGCGCCCATTCCTGTCGCGCCTTCAGTACCTTTTTTAGTAGCACCTACTGTTTCTGCTTCTGTTGTACCTACAGTACTTGATTCCGCTACACCTACAGCCCCCATTCCTGGTAGCTCTGGCAAGTTTTCTTTCCCTTTTATTATATCATCTTTTTTTTTTTTTTTTTTTTTTTTTTTTTTTTTTTTTTTTTTTTTGTAAATCTTCTCTTCCCAAACCACGGCTTCTCATTTTGCCTTGCGTTTTTTTCCTTATTTTTATTTTTATTTTATAGGTCCACTTCCTACTGCCCTTTCTTAGTTTGAGGTGGGTAGCAGTTCCGCCATCGTCCCGGATGATGCTGCAACCTTCTTTGCCCGCTTTGACCAGCCGGAGGTTAACGACCTTGGCCTGGTAGACTTCTGGGCTTCTGGTCCTCCTTACGTGGATTTTATGGCTTCCAAGTTCCTGAGGATTGCGTTTCTCACTTGGTGATGATCTACAGCAGCTGTGGCAATTTTATGCAAGAATTCCATCTTGGCCATTCTACTAGGGAGCATTTCTTGAAGATGTTGGGATATGTGCTGAACGACATTGAGCACAGCTTTATTGATTCTGTTTCTGCCGAGAGAATCCTGCAGTGGAGGGCCGTGATTCAGGAGCTTATCAACGTGGGCTTTGCTGTGGAGTTTGTTCTCGATCACCTCTGTGAAGTTGCCAAAGCCCTTTTTATGAGGAGAGTTCAGCCAGCCATTGATGCTATAGATGCCCGTATCGAGCTTCTGAAGAAAAATGTGGCGGATTTGGAGGGTCGTCGTGAGCACCTTCTTTCCGACGTTAGTGGGCCCAGTCGTTTTGGAGACCAGACTCTCATTTCTGGACTTCATTGATGATGACGCAGTTCCCTTCCCTTTTCTTTGTTTTCCTGTTTTTGTCATGTCACACAGAATACTTATATGTTTCCTATAGTATTTATTTGGCGTGTGTTTGCCATAGTTTGGGTTTGTAACCATGATACTACACCTTGCTACTTCTTTTACTATTGCTATGACATGGTGCTAATACTTCGTACTTTTTCATTACATACTTATGAAAGCATGTTACAACTTTTTCTTCTGTGACATAGTCACTTGGAGGAATAAAAAAAAAAAAAAAAAAAAGCAGTGAAGGAAACATAAAGTTTTTTTTTTTAACAAAAGAAAGGGACAACCACATAACTCTTTTCTCTAAGCATAATAACGTTTCAGCCATTTCCCATTGATGGGATCCATCAAGTCCCTGCCATCCATTTGAGTTAGGCGACAATACCCACTTTGATGCGCTTCCCTTATCACAAGGGGTCCCTCCCACTTTGGTACAAACTTAGATGGTCCTGCCAGGCCTTGCCTGACATGGTCTGCCACCTTTAACACAAGTTGTCCTTCTGCAAACACTCTTTCCTTGGTCGTCCTGCCGTAGGTTTCAGTCATCTTTTGTCTGTATCTTCGACTGCGTTATTGGGCTTCTTCTCTCTTTTCATCAAGCCCTTCTAGGTCCTCGCACCTTTCTGCTGCGAAGACTTCTCCCTCCTTTTCTTTTTCTCACGTCTACATGACCGTCAGGGACGGTGTCATTATTTCTGCTAGACTCACTACCTCATTTTATGAGAGTTTTGTTTGTTGCCTCTGCCTGCCCATTCCCTTGAGGGTAATAAGGTGATGACCAGTGGTGCTTGACTTGGTAGAACTCTAGCGTCCTCCTTACATCACTGTTGACAAATAGTGTGCCATTGTCACTAATGATCCTGTGAGGCACCCCAAACCTCACAATCATATTTTCTTTGATGAAGTTTGCCACTGCTCCCCTTGTGGCCTTACGGAGTGGCACTGGTTCTGCCCACTTAGTAAAATACTCTGTAGCCACTAATATCTATATGTATCCACGTGATGGTGGGTTGACTGGCCCTACTAAATCTAGCCCCCAAGTGTGGAAGGGCCATGGGGTGACCATGCTGTGTAAGCCCTGTGGATGGGTACGAATCAAGTTGGCTTGTACTTGACAACTGTGACACCTTTTTACAAATTCTGCCGCATCTCTTTTCATGGTTGGCCAGTAGTAGCCCATCTGCAGCAGGCATCTGTAAAGCTTTTTTTTCCCCTAGTGTTCACCATATTCTCTTGAATGTACTTCTTTTATCATTTCTTTTGCTTCTTCAGGGCCCAAACACCTCAAAGGGTCCCCATCATATCCTTTTTTGAAAAGGACCATGTTATGCAAGAAGTAACGTGTTGCCAACCTCTTAAACTTGTATTTTTCACTATGCTTTTATGGCAGTATGCCCTCTGTTAGGTACTGCGTGAAAGGGCTTCTCCAATCCTCGCTGACGAATACAGCGTAACTTTCCTCCCTGTCTGTCGCAAGCTGGCAAGTCCCACACTGGGTTTGGACTTGATCTGCATCTTTATCCATACTTGGCCAATAGAAGCCTGCCCTCTGAAGTCTGCGGTAAAGACTGACTTCTCCGCAGGACCCGCAAGTCTTGTCGTGTATTTCTTTCAATTTTCTCTGGGCTTCTTCCTGCCCCACGCATCTGGATAAGACCCCACCTGGCATCCTGCGGTACAACTCTTTTTTTACCAAGGCGTAGTCTTTTAGTATCTTTAATTCTGCTACATTGTCTCCCTTTATCAAGATTTCCTTTATGGGGATCCGCCAATCCCCTTCACCCTGTTCCTCCCAGAACTTTTCCTTCAACACCTCAATGATGGATTCTTCCCTCTTGCTGACTTCTATCTTGGTGCTACTCCCTTTGAAGACTATTGGCGAACCCAGTGCGGCTAATGCGTCCGCAAACCGGTTTTCATTTCTCGGAGCATGCTCTATTTTGAAGGTTGAAAATTTTTCTTCCATTCTCTGGGCCATAGCTCTGTACGGGGCTAGGCTAGGCTCCTTTAAGGAAAAGCTTCCCTTGGCCTGGCAGACAACCAAGTTCGAATCTCCCAATACCCTTAAATGTTTAACTCCCATTTCGAGAGCCGTGGCAAGCCCGGTTAGGTAGGCTTCGTACTCGGCTGTGTTGTTTGAATAAGGGAATTTCAGCTTAAATGACAGTGCCACTGCCTTGTCTTCTTCATGACACAAACTACTCCCACCCCTCCGGAATGGGTAGTAGAAGATCCATCAAATTTCATTACCCACTATTCTCTGACCTCTTCTGCCATGGCTACTTCCCTTGGAACTTCATCATCCAGCGGGAATTCTTCCTCTCCTGGAAATTGTGCCAATAAATCTGCTATAGCTTGAATTTTCACTGCCCTAGGTGTCCCCATTCTCAAGTTGTATTGTGATAACTGTAGCAACCACTGGATATCCAGCCGCAAAGGATCGGCTGTTGTAACAAAGCTTTAATGGCATGGGACTTAGTCATCAGCCATACTTCGTAGGCCAAGAAATAGTGACGCAACCTTTGCGAAGCGTATACAATGGCCAGGCATGCTCTCTCTACCCTTGGGTAACGAGTTTCTGCATCTTTTAAGGCGTGGCTGATGTAGTATATTGGCTGCTCGGCACCACTTCCATCTTCCTGAGCGATTAGTGCACCGATGACATATGAGTTGGTGGCCAAATAAAGTAGCAGTGGTCTTTTATGGATAGGAGCCTGCACCGTGGGGAGGTTCATCATTATCTGTTGTAGCCTTTTGAAGGCCGTCTGCTGCGCTTCCCCCCACTCAAAACTTTGCTCCTTTTTGAGTAATATGGTGAAGGCAGAGGTGATTGATGCTAATCTAGGGATGAATCTCCGGATATATGAGAATTTTCCTAAGAAGCTCTTCAACTCTTTTATTGTGGCCGGAGGTCTCATAGCTGCTATGGCTATGGCTTTGGCCGGGTCCACATCTATGCCCCTACTGTGAACCAGGAAACCCAAGAATTTCCCAGAGGACACTCCGAATGCGCACTTGAGGGGATTCATCCTTAAGTTAAAAGCTCTGCATCTTTCGAATACCCTTTTTAATACGCAAAAGTGTTCTTCTCTCCTCCTTGATTTAACCACTATGTCATCTACATAGTCTTCTAGCTCCTAGTGCATCATATAATGAAATATGGCCGTCGTTGCTCGTTGATAAGTTGCACTTGTATTTTTTAACCCGAAAGGCATCACTGTATAGTAGAAATTGCCCATGGGTGTTTTGAAAGTAGTTTTCTCTGCATCCTTTGGTGCCATCTTAATCTGATTGTATCCGCTGAAACCGTCCATGAACGAAAACATGGCGCTTCCTGCCGCGGAATCTATTAGTAAATCCATGTTTGGCAATGGGAACTCGTCCTTTGGACAGACTTTGTTGAGATTTTTGAAATCCACACAGCATCTTATCTGGTCGTTCTTCTTCTTCACTGGTACTATGTTGAATAGCTAGCGAGGATGCTGAATAGGCTTGATGAATCCTACGGCCAGCAAATTCTGCACCTCTTTGACTATTTGCTCTTCTATTTCTGTGTGAAATATCCTAGCAGGCTGGGCCACCGGCTTGGCCTCTGGGTCTACATTTAATGTATGCGCAACTAGCTCGGGATCCAGTCCTGGCATTTCACTGTAGTCCCAAGCAAAAACGTCTTTGAATTCTTTCAACATCAATATCAGTTCTGACTTCTCCTTTTCTGTTAGGCTTGCACTAATTGAGATAGGCCTTAGTTCTCGTGAATCAGACCCTAGGTCAACCTATATGTCCTTTTTTGCCGTAACTTCCTCATCCTTCTCTTCTTCTTTTTCCCAACCTTCTTCAGCGATGCAACACGCCAAACTCTTGCGTTGCCCTTTTTGGGTGGGACCCACTTGCATCTCACTCGTGGGCCTCACGCGCCTTCATAACTTATACACAATCCTGCCATCAAGGCCTCGGACCCTGATGCACTGAGGTGTTTCATCTGGCTCTACAGCAGGTGCTTCTTTTCTTTTCTTCTTTCGCGCCAGTAGCTCTCTTAGATCGAGTTCTGGGTCACCTTGGACATCTTCCCACCTAGGCGTGAAAGTTCCTTGCAGCTTTGAAACCGAGTTTTCCCCAGACGGAGCCCATTGGTCATAAAACATGGTTTCCACCAAGTGGGCTTCTGCCTGCTCGAATGGCGAGGGGTTTGCAGGTATGCGTATCATCCTGTCATTTAATCTTCCTTTCACACATTGGTGGTAGGTGGATGAGACCAGTCGATGTTTGTGCAACCAGGGCCTTCCCAAAAGCACATGATAGGATACTTAAGTTCTGACCACATGGAAACAAGCTAAAGAGCTATAGGGCCTACTTTCAACCACAATTGAATGTGACTTGCGGTGTACTCACCTCTTCTGCCGAACCCCGTTACTTCCATCGGGCATCCCTGGATCTTTCTTTCTGAAATTCCTGCTGCTTGCAAGGTGCTCAACGGAATGAGGTTTATGGAAACACTTGTATCCACCAAGGCCCTCTTGATGGGGATTTGATTTATAGATGCTGCTAAATAGAGAGGCCTCTTGTGATCCGGGTGTCCCACCTCCATATCCTCATTGCTGAACGTGATTTCTGTTGATTCCTGTAGGAGGGCTCTGTCTTCTGGCATTTCTACTAACAGGCACTCCACCCCTGCCCCGGAGGCGATACTTACCAAAGCCTCCGTGGCTATTTTCCTTTCTTTTGCTATAAGTCCCAACTGGTCAAATAGATTTTTGAATTTGGCACTCTGCTGTAGAGTGGTAATCGCCGCGACAAGCAGGGCCAAGTTTTCTTCCTCGTCCTCTCCCGGGTCTGCGCATATTACCACTGCTGCTAGACCCTTTCCCTTGTGGTTTGGGAGTGGGTTTTTATGGACTTCCTACTGGGTTAGCTCCAATGTGTCTTCTTTAATCCTGTAATGCACCAACCTGCAAAGCACCCAGCATTTTGCGGTGGGATGTTGTACATAGTTGTGCAGGCGGCAAAAGCGAAGATCTCTCCTTTCTTCCTCCGTGGGTTTTCTGGAAACTTAGTTGGGTTTAAAGATCCTGTCCGCTATCCATTTGTCTAGCAGCACATCCATCTCCTTAGAAGTACATGGTAAGAGTGGGGGCGTAATATACTCCCTCCCCTCTGTTTTCCTTCTCCGCTCTCCAGTGGACACTGCCATAGCCTGCGGGGTATTTCTTTTGTCTGAACTGGGTTTTACAGACTGAGCCATCTTTCTAGCTTTCTACAATAGCTGTACGAACTGGGAAATTTCTAGATTTTCCAAAACAACTCTGAATTCCCAAATCATGTTGGTCATGCACATTTCTACTAAGGTCCTTACTTCACAGTGGTCGTAGTAGTCAAGTGCTATGTCCCTAAACCGCTTGATGTATTCCATTAAATCCTCGTCATTCCTTTACTTGGTCGCTTGCAGGGTTGCGAGTGTTACTGTTTCCTCTCCGTGGAAGTACTTAGTGCAAAATACATTCACCATGTCATCCCAAGTTGGGATCGATCCTGGTTTTAAGCCAATGTACCAGGTGTATGCCCGGTCACACAGTGACTTTGAAAACTCCCGCAGACATTAATCTTTGTCTGCTGCATAAGGGCTAAGGGTATCAATAAATTTGCTCACATGCTCAACTGCACTTCCCTTCCTGCCATCCTATTGTGCAAAGGCCCTTGACTCGTACCTCTCGGGGTATGGTTTGCTGAGTACCTTTAGAGGGTAAGGAGGTCTTCGTGCGTAAAACCTCTCCTTTGGTGTTTTGGCTCTCTCTTGCTCCAGGAGAGCCGCTACTTCAGCCATAGTAATGAAGCGCTGTTCTGCATTCTGTGGGACACCTCTTGCAAGTGTCTCCTCTTTGTCTGCCGCATGCTCTGGGTCATGCTGGCTGCCTTTCTCCTTTGTTTTGTTTGCCTTTAGTTGACGAATCTCTTCCATCATTTGTTGTTGTGAGTGCTACAGTGATTGTAATACTTCAATAAAGGTGTTGACATTGTCCATGGGGACTCTTGTCTGAGGCTGAGGATCAGCCCCTGTTCTGTTGGCACCTTCCGTTTGGTTAAGTTGCTGTTGGTGAGGCGTTGTTGGCCTGGATTCTGCTTGCAAGGGTATGACACTTATATTTTGTGTCGTCCTGGACTTTGGTGGCATTGTTTGCGAGGGGCTCTATTTTTATTTTTTACCCCTATTTGCTTCCCAACTCCCCAACGGAGTCGCCAATTATAGTGGGGTGGGCACTGCTAGTGGTGTTGGGCTGCCTCCTGTTGCACTAAACCCAAGTTTTCTAGATAAAAGAGTCGGGACCGGCCCAGCTTTAGCTTAAGTTGGTCCGGCTTGTGCGCAAACTAGGCCAAATCTGCCAGGGACGTGTTCACGGCAGGCGAAAGTATTTCAGACAAATCATGGTAGGCAGACATAATAATAATAAAAAAAAAAATAGAAAATATCTAGCCACTTTAATGGGGAATTGACCAAATAGCTCTTAAAATCAATTACAATAACAATACTATTTGTTTTCTTTTTTACGGAAGAGAAAAAGGCATAACAGAGGACATTAAATGTTTATAAGCATGGGTTAGTCGGAATATTAGAGGAAATCGACCAGAAATTCAATCCGCAGGAGCAGAACCACAAAGGGGAGAACGTTCCTCCTCAAAGCAGTCAATCTCTTAGGAAAGAGTCCTACCGTAGAGGTTAACCGCCCTGAGGGAAACGGGTCTAGGTGGTTTTCTGCGTAGGTACTCTCAAGTTTTCTTACAGAGGGCCGGATTTCATAAGGGAGAGAAGGGACTAATCTACAGGTGCATGCCCACCTTTCTAATTATCACTATTTCTTTCTTTCTTCTCACTTCGTTTTCCTTGCTTTTTCTTTTAAGTTTTCTATTTCTTAGTCAAAGTTCTGTTGTTCCTCCTCTCTGTTCAAGGCAAGGCCCTCCTTTTATAGTGCTTGCTATTACCCGATTTTACTGTTTTAACCCTTAACTCCCTTTGTCTGGTTTAGGTGTACTGGTTGACCATTACTGTTCCGTCTGTGTGTTGTCCTCCCATCGCCAGACAAGGAAGAGTATTTTATTTGCTAGTCTATCATGGCACCCTTTCCTGTTACGGTTTGGGTTATTTCTCTCTCCCTATCCCTCATGGCATGCACCTAATGGTTCCAACTCAGCTTGCCTCTTTTGGGTAGTAAGCCATCCCAGCAGGACACCTCCCCGAAAGAGCCTGAGCCGGAACCATAAAAATAAATTTTTCCCTCTCCCTACCACCAAACCATGCCCTCTGATCCTTTGACCCCCCGACCTCACCATGCTCTGTATTGGCTGGGTTCAGGCTGGTGGTGCCTGGGCCTTGCGCGTGCCCTCATTCCATATGTGTCCAAAACTTGCTTGCTATCCATTCGTCTGCCGTGGTCTGGAGACTCGCCGTTCGTGTTTTTTGACCTCTTATGTGGACTGCTTTTTGTTTTCCCGCTCCTCTCAAGAGCTGGACTTTATTTGATGATGGATCTTACATTTCTTTGGCCCATTCCTTATTTTCCTTTATTTCTTGTAATGTCATTCTGTTATTCCTGCTGTAATAACTTAATCTTGCTGTGCCTCTTTTAGGCCAACCGTTTATTCCTTCTCTCAGTGGCTTGGCATGACCACTAGTTTGCTTTTATTTATGGGCTCCTATGTCCCTTTTGGCTTTCCTTTGAGCATCCTCAGCCCGTTTGCTTTCTTTGGGATTCCTCGGCCATTTTGCTTATTCTACATTTTACTTTACTAACTTCATTGGGCTTCCCTAGCCCAATAACCTTATTCTCATCCTTGGGGTTTATGAGCCTGCTATAAACCCTTTACTTTTTTAGTTTGCATTACTTTGGGCCTGCGGCATCCCTTTCTCGCTTTTCTACCTCATACACTGCCCATGGGATGTTATTTCTCTCTTTTCGGGCTTCTTTGAGCCTACTTGCCTCTTCAAGGTCCATTTGTTTATTTCTTGGGCCTGTGATCCATTATTCCTACCGCTTGGGCCTAATGGTTTTGCTGTCTGCTTTGTCAATTCTTTGTTGCCCTTGTTATTGGGTTTTCTTTCTTTCCACTTGGATTCTCACAAATGGCCCTCAACAGCGGTTACAAGTAAAAGGAATCATAGTGCCTAATACCAACCTATAGTTGAACTCTTACCCCAATATCCAATTGGACTTGTAATGTAGTGACAATCTCTCTTTTCAATGCTTGGCTTCCAGTGCATGATTAACCAATGATACACGGATCCAAGTTCGTGACTAACACACCAACTTGAGAAAGATGTTGGCTGCAAAGTTCTTCAGTTCATCCAAACGATGAAGATCAAGAAACTCCTTGGTTACAAAACCCTTGGCACAAAGATGCAGTAGCTTCTACAAAGATTATGATGAACTTGGGCAATTTTGTCTCCGGTCACAATATGCATCCAACAACAATTGCAACAACCTTTGTATCCCCTTTGACGGTCCTTAAAATAATAATTACATATGTCTAAGGTTTTGAGAAAAGAAACCCTACACAAATACACTTGGATATGCATGAAAATAGATCTAGAAATCTAAATTTCGTAATTCTCGATAAATACTGTTTCTGTCGAGCATCAACATTAAACCTCGATAAATATTATCTATCAAGATATCTGTCGAGTTTAAATGAACAACACTAAATCACTTGTTTCTTGGATAGACTTGCATGGCTTCAATACTAGACTTGAACTCTTGTTCCTCAAAGAACTAAACCCATCCTAGATCTACCCAATTACAAGTAAAGTGCGTTTTGTCAAAGGATTAGTCAATTTACAATAATATATGTTCTAACAAGTTCCACATATGTCCTAACAATCTCCCCTTTTGGCAATTCGTGAAAAAACCACAACAAACAAATGAAGTATGAGAGAAGTCATAAATCACTAAACTCAGAATCACTTGTTGAGTACAATAAAATCTAATCCTAACACAAACACTTGAAAAACTTTGCAAGAAGAGAGTTCATGGCATGATAGATTTTGACGACCTGTCTTTTTGAAACACTTTAAACAAAACTCATCAAGGTATCTTAGTGTGAAACATAAATAAAAGATTGCATACATAAAGAAACATGTGTATAAAGAGAGAAAAGAAATAACACATGGAGAGATAGGTGAATAATAACACACATCATCATATATAAATGAGAAATGAGTATAATGTATGTTATCAAAAAAATAGGACCAGTGTACAAAAGGATAATGTAACTAAGATAAAGAAAAGAAAAGTACATATATCCTCACTACATCGTTCAAAAAATATAAACACTCCTCCTATAAAAAATGTCCTATGCTAACTCTCCCCCTAAATACATGACTACTCTCAACCCAAAACTACCATCCCTTTTTGTCACGAATGACAAAGGGTAAGTCACTGAGAAGTCGTCTCGTCATCACTAGAAGAGTTAGTATCCTTATCCTCATCATCATCATTAGTACCATCATCAACATCCTCATCCTCAGAAGCCTCTGGAGGAGGAGAGGGAGAAGCGATGAAGCCACCAAGGCGAGCCTGTCGTCGTGCAATATGACTAACATGAGTGTTCACCTGATACAACTCAGTAGCAAGTGTATCAAGGCGAGCATCCATGCGCTGAAACTGTGCCATGACTGCCTTGAGGGTCACACCACCTGCAGAAGAAGAAGAAGGAGCAGAGGTGGATGGAATGGAGGGAGCTGGAGAATCCGTCATCTCGGTCCATGGCGGCTTTGGCCAAAGCTGGGCCTTGTTCTGTCGAATAGACACTACGCTAATGGCATCTATGGCCGTGAAGTGAAGAGACTTAGGAATAGGGATAGGAAGATGGCAAATGATCTGCGTGATAGTCGAAGGGAAAAAGAGCTTATCACAGGTCTCCGTATCCCTATAGACATTATTAATAAGAAAGAGAATGAAGTGAGAAGGAAAGTCTATAGAGAGGTCCTTGATGAGGGACAGCAAAAACCGAGTACGAGGCTTTGTAATAGAGTTATAGTGAGACAAAGGATGGAGAACAAAAGTTATCACCATGTTTAGGAACCTCGGACCTTTTGCAAAGCCCGAGCATGAGGTGTTTTGGTGCTCACCCCATAAAGAAGGTGTCTCACAGAAGAGAGACAGAAGTTCGTCTTTGGACACAGTCCTCAAACGTGGACAAGCGAGGTAATCAGGATATGATACCCGCAGAACATGTAGTATCTCGGAAACAAGCTTCGGAGTGACTACGATACGTGTACCTCTAATATGCGTAGCAAATTGAGGTATAGAGGTATTGATACAGTGCATATTGGAGTAGACCTCCTGTATGATCACGATAAGACAACTCTCTGGTATCTCACAGAGAGATTCCCATCCCCGACTGTGAATGACATCAGGTAGAGCAGTATCAGAATAGTTCGATAGAACCACATGGCACTCCGGATGAACACCATGTTTAGAGAAGTTCTCCGAGAAGTCCTTATGGGCCTTCTCATCACGGAACCAAATGTGAAGAGGAGTAGTAGAAGAAGATGTCCTGGAACGAAGAGGGTTCCGAAACGGAGTGGATTTGCGCTTGGGTGTCATGTGCAGTCTATCCAAAAGAGAGAGGGAGAGAAATAGAAAAACACGATCACAACAGAGTACCAACAAAAGAAAAGAGCAGGTACGTATGTATGAAAAATGTATGAACATGTGATGTGCTAAAGGAAATTGCATCATGGGTTCAACTCAATCCAAACCTATCAGCACACAATTTTCAACATATAAACACACATCTAGCTACATGAAACATTGAGAAAATGTAAATGGAATGCAATGCATGATCATATAGCATCAAATAAGCAACACCCAACCCAAAAATTTCACAAAAAACTCAAAAGTTTTCAAAAACCCCAAAAACCTAGGTCTAATGCGTGAAATGCATGAAGAAAGAAGGATTAAAAGATCATACTAGAGGAGAAAAACACAATCTAGGCCAAAATTCAAGTGAGGAAGGTGAAGGGAGTGAGGGAAGAGTGTTTGGAGGGAGAGAAAAGAAATTTCTGTCAAGGGAGAAATGAGAAAGTGAGATCTAATTTTGCGCTGAACCTATTTAAACAAATCGTATCTCGATGGATCGAGGATCAGTCGAGATCTGTTAAGCATTAAATCTTGACAGCTATGAATCTGTTGATGGCAAAATCACCTTGATGGATCGAAAATCTGTCGAGAGGCTATCGGCTAGACAAAAACTTTCTCGATAGATTGAGAATCTATTGAGAAGCTATCGAGACAAATTCCAGAAAACTTCGATGAATCGAATTTGCGATAAGATCTGTTAAGGAAAGAAGTCCAAGAGGCTCGATAGATAGAAAGCTGTTGAGGATCTGTCGAGATTGATAAAAAGAAGTTTTTCAAAGAGAGGAAAAACACACAGAAATGAATGCAAACAAGAAAACTACTCAACCAAAGATCCAATCAACATTTTAAGCTTTTAAAAACATCTCTTAACAAGAAAATGCAAAGCATTCATAGATTCAAAAAACACACACACACACACACACACACACACTATAAACAAGTCTAACTAATTTTATATTTCAAAAACAAGTCAAGACAGTTTAGTGAGCATACGTTAACACATATATTCCTTGTAATGGCCAAATCACATTGTACCTGCATATGTATCAAAAGTAGCAAAGAATATGCGTGTTGTGCGTGAAAACATCGCAAGAGTGCATAAATGTCTTAAGTTATGACGATTTAAGATATGAGAAAATCAATTTTAACTCACACATAATCATAACTACTTGATGGTGACTATCACCTTCGAGGTACATCCTATAACTCCCACATCTTCTAAGAATACGCTTGCAACCATATTTAAAAGCATTTTAATTCTTTTTGCTTTTATTTTCTTTCCATATTCTTTTTCTTTTTAGCATATCATGCATGGACATATAAGAAAGAGAAGAAATATTCAATTATGTTAAGCTTTAAACATCACAAATTTTCTATGCCGAAGTACACAGATGTTATTTATGATTGGTGGGCTTTAGTGGTGAGATGATTATTTATGCATTTCTCTTAGGATTTTTTAGTTCTTCCCATCAAAAAGAGTGATATGAGTCTTAAGTACAAGAAATTACTTAATCGTACTCACCACAAACACGAGCCACAATGCTCACTTGCTTAGTTGTGCATTGAGATGCTTATCTAAGTTACAAAAAATACAAAGTTTAGAAAACTGTGTTTCAATGGCCATTTAAGGTACACAAGTACCAATGTATACAAAAACACACACTGTTTTTGTATTTTTTTGATTTTTCAATTTTTTTTTTAATTTTTATGAAAAACAAAATAAAGCAAAACTGAAAACAGACAAACAAAAACATGTTAAACAAAACATAGCATAAAACTAGACTGACTCAAAAATAAGAAAGCAAAACACACAAGTAATGCATAAACAAAAAGAGGGAGAAAGAGAACAAGTGACTAAATCACTTTGAGCTTTTTTCCTTCCACACCTTGGAAGAACTTTCATTGAGCGAACTTTTGATCCGACGGTGAGGGGGAAGAATTGAAACCATTCAAGTTCGAAAGGAACATGAGGGCCTTAAGAAGATATCTAAGAGGAGCAAAAGAGAATGAAAACTGATTCTGGTTTCCAGATGAGATCATACTGTTGCTTTGTTAAGTGGCTAACAATTTGTAGCAATTTGGACAAGTATGCCCGGAAGCTCCACAGTGATGATAGAGATGCTGCTTTTTCTGTTTAGACTTTTGGTTATTACCCTTCTTAGTCCTAGGATTTCTAGTCTCTTTCTTTTCAAGTTTAGGGGGTGCTCCTAAAATTGATTTGCCCTTGTCTACATTCTCAATAGCTATATCAATTTTACATTAATTGTTCTTAGAATTAACATTATTAGCAGGTGAGACAAACACAGTAGTACTAGAAGAAGCAATCTTAGGAGAAGAGAAATCATACCCCAAACCGGTTCTATCAGAAGCAGATTTCTGAAAGTTAAGCATCTCATCAAGCTTTGCACTGGAAGTCCTCTCCAATTGAGCTCTGACCCATGATAGTTCTGCTTCAAGCTTCTTGGTCTTTTCCACCAAGAAATTGTTCTCAAATCGCAGTGCTCCAATGGTTTGATTAGCTTCGACAAATTTTGTGGAGAGCTCTTCTCGATCAAGTTCCACTTCACTTAGTTTCTTCGTGGCCAGCCTATACAGTTTCTCATGCTTTTCGGAGACCTTGTACAACTTTGCATAGGTTGTATGGATGTCATCCTGCTCATCCATCTTTTCAAACTTAGACTCCACCAAGTCCTCTTCTTCATCCACCTCTTCAACAATCCCTTCAGTAGGATTTACTATGGTAGTGAAGGCATTCAAGATTCCTTCGTCATCATTGTCATTTGAGTCATCCTCAAGCTCAATGTCACTTAAGGTAGCAGCAAGGGCCTTGCTTTTCCCAATAGTCTTGAGATATGTTGGACATTCTTGTTTCATATGTCCAAAACCTTAATATCTGAAGCACTTTGGTCTGGAGGGAGTAGTGTACTGACCGCCTTCCTTAGCATCATTCTTCCCTTTATCTTGGCTCTTGAATTGTGAAGAATTGGATTGCTTGCGGTCCTTGTTGAATCCTTTTGCATTGACATTCTTCATAAATTTCTTGAATTGCCTGGTGATGTAGGATTTCATCTTGGAATCTTTATCATTAGAGGACTCATCTGTATCATTGTTTTTGGCCTTCAGTGCCATGCTCTTGCTTGATTTCCCAATCCTAGTCAAACTTAATTCATAGGTTTGCAAGTTGCCAACCAGTTCTATCAAAGGAATTTTGTCAATATCTTTTGATTCCTCAATGGCGGTGATCTTGGCATGGAATCTCTTTGGTAGAAATCTGAACACCTTTCTTACAACCTTGGGTTCGAGACTGGTTTTCCCAAGATTAAAGGCAAAGTTGACTATGTCCTTCAGTTTGGCATAGAACTCATCAAACGATTCATCCCCCTCCATCTTAATTTCTTCAAAGCTTATGGTAAGCCTTTGAAGTTTTGAATTCTTGACAGCCTTAGTCCCTTCATAGGTTGTCTAGAGGATAGTCCATGCTTTCTTAGCAGTTTTTGTAGAGAATATCTTCTTGAACTCCTCATTGGTGACCATACTAAATAAAGCATTCAATACTCTGCTGTTGAAATTTGCCATTTTGATCTTAGCATCATCCCAATCAGCCGGTGCTTCCTTTGGCTTAATCCAGCCAATCTCCATAGCTTGCCACACCTTCTTATTTAAGGACGAAAAAAAAAAATCTCTCATGAGTACTTTCCTGTACGCATAGTTAGTGTCATCAAATAAAGGAGGTATAATTAAAGATTGTTCTCTATCTATGACAAACAGGGGTCAATGGATCACACAGCAAAGATTAACCCTAATTAGAGTGTGCCTAATCTAATTGATTGCTTTGGTAACTTAATCAATTAATTTAGCCAAGTGAAATTAATTAGATTCAATTACATGCATGAGCGTGGTAGCACAAACAAATCACCAAAGAACTAAATACAGGGGAAATTAAATTTGACTCGGATGATTTGTTTACGAATGGGGAAAACCACTGAGGCAAAATCTCACCGGATGAATTTAAAGTCACAACTCCTAAGAATCTACTATTATCAAAACAAACGGTTATAAGTAAAAGGAATCCCAATACCTAATACCAACTTACAATTGAACCCTTACCCCGATACCCAATTAGACTTGTAATGTAGTGACAATCTCTTATTTCAATGCACAACTCTTAGTACGTGACTAACCAATTGATGCACGGATCCAAGTATGTGACTAACAGACCAACTTGAAAAAGATGTCAGATGCAAAGTTCTTCAATTCATCCAAACGATGAAGATCAAGAAGTTCCTTGTTACAAAACCCTTGGCCCAAAGACGTAGCAGCTTCTACAAAGAATATGATAAATTAGGGCAATTTTGTCTTTGGTCACAATATGCATGCAACAACAATTGCAACAACCTTTGCATCCCCTTTGACGGCTCTTAAAATAATTTTTATATATGTCTAAGGTTGTCAGAAAAGAAACCCTACACAGATACACTTGGATATGCATGAAAATAGATCTAGAAATCTCAATTTCGTAATTCTCGATAGATACTATTTTTGTCAAGTAGCTATCGAGCATCAACATTAAACTTCAATAGATATTATCCATCGAGATATCTGTCGAGTTTTAATGAACAACACTTCTTCACTTGTTTCTTGGACAGACTTGCATGGCTTCAATACTAGACTTGAACTCTTGTTCCTTGAACTATTAAACTCATCCTAGATCTATTCAATTACAAGTAAAGTGTGTTTTATCAAAAAATTAGCCGATTTACAATAACATTTGTTCTAACAAGTTCCACATATGTCCTAACAGAAGCAATTAGGACGAGCACAATAATAGAATGACATTCCTTGGCATTAAAACTATCAGATCCCAAACTAATCACCTATTTGCCATCCTAAGTAATGCTACAAAGACAAGCTATTTTACAACATTTTTACAAACTGCTGATGTGGTTTTAGTAATTTTCAAATAATCATTGATAAACATAAATGTGATGTTAGTGGTGGACTCATATTAGAATTAATAAAAATTTGCCATATCAATAATTTGCAAAAATGTTGTAAAATAGTTTGTGACTATAGCATTACTCTTGCCATTTCTTTTTTCTTTATTTTTTATTTTTATAAGATAGAATTTCTACTCTAGCCTAATCTAAGGGTCCCTTTAGATAGAACTTATTTTGCTAAAACCGAAAGCTGAAAACTGAAAACACTGTAGCAAAATAATTTAGATGTGTGAATAGTATCGTGGAACCCATTTTTAATGAAAAAGTTGCTGAAAAGTGAAGTTTTGGGACCCGTGAACAGTGCACGGGTGCACTATTCACTGTTGAAAAGTCAAAACATGCGGCTGAGAAAAAAAAGGAAAGAAACGCAAACGTGGATCCAAACAGATACTAAGTGTATATGTGTGTAAAGCTCCCTTCTGAAAACTTGAACCCCAGTCCTTGCCCCCCACACCCCATAAGCATTTATACTTATGGAGTGACCACCGCACCAAGAGTGCGTGGTCTTGCCATCCCTATAAGAGTAACAGATATATAAAAGAGTTCACAATCATTAATTACTAAAAATTTATTAAAATAGTAAGTTATGATTGATGTAAATGTAAGGTCATTTTTACATGACACCACTAATAAAGTTTTTATTGTTTACTAACAATGAGTAACAATAACTTATCACCTCAATAATTTAACATTTTCTGCATCACTGCACTTATTGTATGCATAAACGCATTGCATTTTAATTTTCACCCCCAAAAGTCTCTTCCCCATTTTATAATTCTATTTCTTTAACTTTTTTTCTTTCTTTCTTTCTTTTCTTTTAAGTTGCTAAAAAATTTTAAATAACAATTTTCAGACTAGAGTCTTGAAAAAAATTCCAACTATTCTCATCAAAAGTATTAATTACGATATATTAGAAAAAGTAAGCTGAATAACCAATAAGAGTATACTGCAATGTACATGGACTAGTATAATATGTGATGATGCCCTGGATAAAATTAAAACTTCACACAAATGAGGCTAGGAAATAAAAGGTCGCATGTTTTACTGATGAATCCAACGAAATTAAAATCTTCCGAAAACCAAACCGCTTGAAACTTTAGCTAAAAATTAAGAAAACTAATAAAAAATTTGTCACCATGGCATTTCTGTGTTTTCAATAAGATTGTTGGTGTAAAGGAGTGGTTGTTAAATCAATTATATATAAATCCTTCGGAAAATAAAATCAGCCTTGATTGCAGAGGCCTCTAGAAAAATTAGCTATTTTCATGTTTGTCATAAAGATAACTCTGTAACTCATAATCTTGTTAAACATGCAATAATACACATATCCACCATACCTTTCAAATATAATTCAAGCTGATTGTTTCAAAAAAAAAAAAATCTTAATAGAATTTAAAGCTTCTCAAAAAAAGTGGGCAAATAAAATTAACTGAAAATGGAAAGTCAAAAATAGACGAGGTCAGAGGTAGAAGCTGGGAACACAAGCAAAATAGGATAAAAGAAGGGGGGGAAGAAATCATGTAAGAAATGTAAGCCGGTAACCAACTTAAAATGTTTAGGAAGAATATGGAAACATAATTAATTAATATGCTTGCCTACACAGTGAGAGACAAAACATGTAGGTTTTTACAATGTGAGTTGGGTATGACTCTTGATACGAGGAGAAGAATTTTGATGTTAGGTTTATCTAATATTGGCCCTTGCTTCTATTTCACTCCATTTTCTGTTTTGACCATAGATTTTCCTTTCTTTGGCATGGTACGTACACCACGTTTGTTTCTTCACAAAATTCAGCCACATTTCCAAGTAGCTTGATAGAATTCCGAGTCATTATATCATTCCTAACTCACTTGGTTACTAAATCAATAAAATTATCTTCTTCTTTTTCTCCTAAGATATTTGAAACATCTTTACTCTTGAATTTTGCCCCTCAGATATTTGAGACAATAACTCCGGCTCTGAAGAGGACAAAGAATTAACAAATGACTTTAAAATGGGGTGTGGGAGAGGAGAACGGAAATGGACAAAATATATGTAAATATAAGAACCTTTACATTCTCATCTTTAATTTTCCTTTAAAAACAATAATTTTAGGAGTAAAGTAGGGGTGCAGTTGGGCGGGTTATGAGTCGAATCATAAATGAGTTAGAGACATAATTTTTTTTTATTTATATATAAATTAAATACCTATTACTCACCCAACTTATTTAATTTAATAACCCATTTATTTAATCCAAAATGACCCAAATACTCTCTTGACCTTCAAAATTACCAAAATATTCTTGGAATTTCTAAAATGACCAAAATAAATAAATAAATCCATGTTGGTTGGCAATCATATTATTGGCATTTGAACTTCTATGAGAGATTTTGTGGTGGGACAAGCGCACACATGTTACTGGACAATTGCATGTTCTTAGATAAAATTTTGGATACTTAACCTTTAATGACTGGCATTATTACTTGGAAAACGTTTTTTATTTTTTTGGGTGGAACCTGGATAACATAATCAAAGTGTGGTGGTGTGAGTTATTTTATTTTATTTTATGGAAGACTTAATCTAGTGTGGTCATTTGAATCCATTTTTTCAATGCTAAATTGCATAAAGTTGCAATTTTTCCAAAGAGAACTCACAGGCCATGCATGTCTTTTAAAAACAATAAAATCAAAGCTAAACTCAAAATTGACCACGAGAGATTTTGAAATGTTGTTCAACATTTTAATTACTGAACAACCCCAATTAAAACAACTAGACTTGAAAGAGCTAAAGCTAGCAATATTCTGAATAAGTACTCAACATCCTTGGACCACATTGACATTTGTCTTTTCTCTTAACAAAATTTCATAGACAAAAAATAACTTGATTCTCGAGTGTGTTTAGTACATGCACTTAAACAACAATTTTCACTTTTTAAACAAAATTACTTGTATTTCTACACACTTTTTCACCCACATATATTTCCAAAAAATACAAACAACGTTACTAGAACAATATTACCACATGAGATTGTCAGACTTCTACTTTCTTCTTTAGCCTAGAGTCAGTCCAGTGCACAATATGCGTCTCTCTAGTAAGGGACACAAAATTAGAACCAAGTAAAATTAGCCAAATCTATGAAATAAAAACTAAATCAAAATCTGTGGAATACAAAAGCAGTTCATGAATGACGGCTGTATTCCTATCCATTCATCTACCATACATGCTTATTTTCACCAATTAAAACTATCTAAGACAACTCAATGCTTCAGATACGAAATAAGTCTAGAAAATTCACTTAACCTGAAGTGAAATAATAAACAAGGACACAATTGAACGGTGGAAATTGGTGTAGTCTAAAGCAATCTCAATTTCAAGTATAGCACGAAGTGCAAAACAAATCCTAAAGAAACCAAGCAATAGCAATGCTTCTTTGTAGAAAAGTCTACCCAATGCCTTACTTCTAATTACATACACCAATTATATAGGTCTAGAATCAACTTCAAGTTAGTCAAATTAGCGGGAGTTTTAGTTCTTGCTTACAACCAAATTTTATCAATTTATTTATAAAAATAGTTTAGTATATTTCAGTCAACTTTAAACATGACCATCATATCTAAGTAATTTTAAAAGTCTTAAATGCAATTTAGACTGGAGTATCTATCAAACAATAAAAAGATTAAGGTATTCAGCTACACAAGCCCTAGAAACAAAATGACAATTAGCAAATTAGCATAAACCTGATCTACACAATGAAAGACAGCCAAATTTTAAAAGGGACTTAGGGTTTGTTTGGATAGAACTTATTTTGCTGAAACTGAAAACACTGTAACAAAATAATTTTTAAATGTGTGAATAGTACCGTGGGACCCATTTTTAATGAAAAAGTTGTTGAAAAGTGTAATTTGTGGGTCCATGAACAGTGCATGTATGCACTGTTCACGGTGGAAAGTCAACATTTGCGGTTACTATTCAATGAACAGTAACAGCATTACTCCAAAACGTGTGAAAAAAAAAAAAAAAGGAACAAAAACGGAGGAACAGAAATGCAACGCAGCTTTAAGTGAACCCAAACACACGCTTAGTGTCTGTTTGGCTAGCTTATTTTTTGCCAACTTATTTTACTCTTCAGCTTATTTTTGCTAATATTTATGAGTCCTACTGTATTATTTCAACTAACATTTACTTTTATTTACAGTATTTTAAGCAAAAAGTTTTTAGTTTCAGCAAAATAAACGAATCCCAAACAAACTCTTGCTAGGAAAAAAAAAAAAAAAAACAATGGCCAATTTTAGTTTCCAAGAATCTACAAAACTCTTCACCATATCTAACTTGGCCACCTCGCAAATGAATTTTCTCTTGCATTACCATATTCCCCCTTCATTCGCACAAGAAATTATAGCAAAAACCTCTTCTTCATTTTTTTTTTTTTTGAAAACCCTAAACCCAAAACTCTTGAAAACCCTAATTTAGAACCAAGGAATTGGTTGACTTGAGAAATCTGATGCAAAGATAGGAGACCCAAAGTTCATGTTGCACTCTAATTTAAAACTCAACCCAAGAATTGGGTGGCTTACTTGAGAAATCTTATGCGAAGATCGAAGACCCATAGTTCATGTTGCACTCTAATACGACCTTTGACAAGTTTTTGAAAGGAAAAGAGAGCAGGGGAGAGGAATAGATATGTCTGGCTGCTAAGAAAACGAAAGAAAATCACCAAATTTAGAGTTTATATTTTGACATCAAGGAGAGAGTGAGCGCACAAATGCTTTGTGGTTTAGAACTTTAGATTTTTTTTTTTTTTTTTAATAAAAACTTTAACTTAAGATTTTACATTTTAGATGGGTATCCACTAGGTATTAGCAGATTTATCTATTAAAACTCATTTAATTAGATTATCCAATGAACCTTTACTTATTTTACCCAAATGTTTAATTTGGTTGAGTCAAGACTTGCCTAAATTTGGTGAGTCATGGGTGGATTAATAGTTTGGATAAAAATTGCAACCCTAGAATAAAGTCACCAAACTAGTAGACAAGTGGAGAAACAAAAGGGAAAATTATGAGTTAATTGTAGATATCCACGAGAATTATAAGGGAAATTTGTATTTGTAGTGTATATCCTAAACTTCAAAACATTGTATCCAAGATCCTCGATTATCCTAATTAACCACAAAATTAAGATGAAGAATGATGTTGAACTAACCATACGTGACAATTATCATGCTATAAGGACCAAAAACTACAAGGGATAAATATTAGACTTTTCACATGCAACTTTAAAGTCTAACTGATGTAACAACTACCTACCTGACCATCTGTGATTAACTATACATCTCCTACCTGTTTCTCTTTTCACAAGATAATTCTTATTTTAACTTTCCAAAGCAATATTCACGGTAAATTTAGTACTAATTCTCAATGATCAACCGTACAAATAATTAAGCATGTATGTCCCATTGTGAAACTGAAGGCTCAAAAGTAACACCACTTTCAGCGGCCTGGCCTAGCCTAGCCGCTTTTTATATACTAGAAATCAGAACGTCAGAACTTCCTCAATTTTCAACTGCAATCAAGGGTATGAGAACTTGAAGATATGCACATGTTGAATAATATTAGTACAAGCAGTTTTTATACACGAAAGCCACTTCATTTTGAATGGAACTTGCTGCTGACAGAATCATAGGTTGGAACGTAAATAACTGCAAAACATTATAGAAGGATTAAGAAAACAATCACCACTGAATGAATAATACCCTATTAAATAAAATAAATGAGAAATTACACTTTACCCACCAACACTTTGCCTAGTGGTTTAAAAATTGGCACTTTACCCACCTGAAGTTAACTTTATTTGTCTTCCGTTACCCATCTTTGTTAAAAACATAGGTAAATTTATATTTTTGTTACCCTTTAATGTTTCTCTCATCTCAAAACATAAAAAATCAAAAATCAAAAGGAAAAGAAAATAAAAAAGCTAGGTTTTGTAAAAATTAAAACCTAACTTTTACATCTTTTTTTATGTATCCACTTTTAGATCTTCTATTTTAATACATTAAAAATTGAAATTATGCATTTCAAGGTGAGCACGAAAATGATGACTCTCTCTCATGATTTCAATTTTAAAATCATTGTATCTACAATTAAAAGAATACATACATACATACATACATACATACATACATATATATATATATATATATATATATTTGCAAGAGGAGGCGGTTTACGAACTTGGAATAAAACACCCCATGGCATAAATGCCCCAGCTGGAATACCTTGATTTCAAAGGTTATCTTGTTGAACATGTTTTGTTGGAAAATCTGTCCAACTTAGTTGAAGCTGTTGTCAATGTTGAACCAAATTTAAGATTAATTGATTATATAGAAGATCATGGTAATTGGGTGTGCAACCTCATCAAAGCACTCTGTCATATTGAACGGCTGCATTTGTCCAGAAATTCCATAATGGTAAAGCAGGTTTTTTCATTTTCTATTATTAAATTTCTGAAAAGTTCTTCTTGGACGAGCAGTAACATTGTTATTGTGACCTGTAATTGTTATGTTGTGGTGCAGTGCCTCTGCAATGCTTTTGAATTTGATCCTCCCATGTTTCATAATATGTCCTTAAAGGTTGAGGGTTCTTACACGTGCCATGTGCTAATGCTCTTGCTTCAACAGGCTCCTAATCTTGCAATACTTGTCTTTGTTAAGGTATCTTATGTTCAAATGATGAGATCTAAAAGTTGATACATGAAAAAAGATGTAAAAGTTAGGTTTTAATTTTTACAAAACCTAGCTTTTTGATCTTCTTTTCCCTTGATTTTTAAGTTTTTTATGTTTTGAGAGGAGAGAGACATAAAAAGGTAACAAAAATACAAATTTACCCCCTATTTTACAGAGGTGGGTAATGGGAGACAAACGGAGTTAATTTTCCATAGGTAGGCAAAATGTTTTTCGGGCAAACCACATGTGGGCAAAGTGTAATTTTCCTTAAAATAAAATAAAGAGGGTTCTCATTGGTGAAAAGAAAAAATACCATCTCCATATGATGCCATCGTAAGTGGGGAAGAAAGAAGCTTTTGGGCAACTGAAGTAATATCCTTCACAGTAACTTCATCAATAGCTTTTGTGAAATGGTCCACAGGTTTCCTAAGGAATGAAAAACATATATCTTAAGAAAAAAAAAAATTATATCACACCTCTTTAAGATGCATGGAAATGAAAACAAAAAAGCAAGATCAGGTATTATCAATACCAAAAAAATAAGAAATAATAAGTTATAATAGAGGTCAAACCGAAAAACGCTTAGGTTCTCCAAATGACTTGTACGTAGAGAAATAAGAATGATGTGGGCAGGGACATGACTAACTAAACTAGAAAAGCCCAACCAGAGAAGACATTCTGCCTTCAGCAAGTGAAGTCCCCGAGCATAACAGTAAACAAATTTCACTTGTATCTTTAATGAATCTCAAATAGGCTGCTGAAGCCTGAAAAGAAGGATAAAATCAGGCTCCATTGGTGGGCATTTGCAGGGGTGCTTCAGCTTTATTAGTTTTTTTGTACAAGGGAAGAATTCCCCTTCAAACCATTTTAGAGTGAAGTCTCTCCAACCCACTACAGGACGATTTATATGATCTTGTACATGAAATTTCAATTAATTAAAGTCTAGAAAAAAATCTGGGACACAATTTATCATTTATGACACCAGATTCTGTAATATTGCAGTCCTAGAATGAACTTTCCAAATCCACTAAATGTCAAATAGTTCTTTTCTTCAGGAGGGTGGGTGTTTAAACTTTTAACCATGTACTATGACAAAGGGGTTGCCATCATAATCCTAACAAGCATCTTATATGCATTTAGGACAATTAAAGTAACCTTCACGGTCCTAAGATGGTTCCTCAGATTGTAATGTTTATATGTGCTTCATACCTAATTCTAGAATGATCAATGTAGAGATATTCCAGTTAACAAAATGCATACTTTCCCTATACTGTGTTTTAACACCTACAAACCAACGTCTCATTTCTATGGTACAAAACAAGAAATAAAGAATGTGCACAATTCCAACTAAACCCTCTATAAGCTTTTTCTTTTTAGATGAGGGTAAAACCACAATAATTCACATCAACCAACTAAATCTCCACCTAGTAACACAAACATATTGAAAGCACCCAATAGGCATGCAGAAAATGAAAATATAAAAGAGATATCCATGTGCAGTGCATGGCAGAAACAAAAGAGAATGAAGTGGATTAATGCATATAAAGATGTCTACAAGTTCCTGGACAGTCATGAGTCAGGCCATACCTCTCACCAGAGGTCAAAATTTGTCTACCTATATCTTCTGATGCACATATCTACAAAATACACTTCACAAGTAAGCATATGGGTTATTAAAAAAATAAATAATACACATGGAAAATAAATAGCATACTCTGGACTCCAAATTTATTAGGATGTCAGACTTTGTTGACTGTTTAGCACGATCCAGCTGTACCTGGTCAACTGAAACAAGAGAGGGGAATAACACGTCAGAGGCAGGATTCAAGATTACATGCAACGATGAAAAAACAATGCTAGGCAACATAAAGGTACGGGCAGCAACCTTCTCCAGGTGTTGCGACTGCAATAAGCTCCTTAGCCACTATATTGATGGCCTTTGACACAAATTTGGAACCCTGAATTCAGAAACATTAACTCTTTAAAGACGCGGCAATATAAACAAATAGGATCCACAGATAGGAACATCACCAGCCAAGCATTGTACCCTCGAAATAATGATGTCAAACTTTGAGGAACTTCACCATTCTAAACACTTGCCAAAAAATAAAGAAGTCTTTCCGCATAAGCATTGCAGGCAAAGGCCCAAGGGCTACAGTATCTTTACACATACTAAGAGAGAAGAGGACTGTAGAATTATAAAAATTTCTCTTAGATCACAACAGAAAAATAGCATAACAAAACAGTTGTAATCTTGATGGGTCACTTAACCATGCCAGAGTAGGAAAAGGTTTGCATTCATATAATTTTGTCTGTAAAGAAGGGAGAAAGGGGAGGGGAGCAAAAACTTCACTCAATGTAATCACACCTATGCAACCCATGTTCCAAGAGAAATTAGACACCTTCATATATGGTATTGTCAAACACCATAGCTTTCCAGAGTACTGATTGATCATCAGACTTGCACAATTCTGATAAGCATTTCCCCTTTTGAGTCCAAAGCATAAAAACTTAGCATCTATTGGCCCATCTTAAATCATCTTAAGTGCCTATTCTTTCCTAATCAGCATGGAATCGACCTCAAGAATGAATTGAACCCTTGATTATTAAATTAACACTATAAAAACAGGATTTAAATATAATAATTACAATGCCAAGTGCCTTCCACCCAAAGTGACAAGGTTTGTGCGATAGAAACGATCTTTTAAATATATCAAGAACTATAATTTGCAGGTCTACCCAAATGATAGGTTAGAAAAGATGCTTACAGTGGTAGCTTGGATGCCAAATATGCCACTATTTTTGTAGATGCTGCTGAATGCAGAAATTGACTGAAATTGTGGGTGCTCATTCAAAACATGAGTGTCTGCTCACCATACGAGCATATATTTAGATGCCAAAATTACAATAGGTAAAAAATGAAAATAAATAACTTAAAAAAAAAAAAAAAAAAAAAAAAAAAAAAAAAACAAATGCATCAAGGATCTAGATGCAGAAAATTACTCAGCAAATAGAGAAAACTGAATCATTTTTATTTTTGATAAGTAAGCTTTGGCCCAAGGAGGGGGGAATGGGAGATTTAAAATAGTGACCTCTGCTTTATAAGGAGTGGTCCCAGCTGATTGTACTACCCTTGGAGAAGAAAACTAATAAAATATCTACTAAAAATCTTAGAACCCATAACTTTGAATGCATTATGAGGTTTCAAGCTCAGTTACATAGCTGTCAAAGGTAACGTATTTCAAAAACAACTTACATAGGCGTGAATACATCCCTTTTCCAGGTCCACCAGCTGAGAAGGATCCACCACCTCCCATTAGTGCCTATAGTAAAGTTAGATTTACTATCACAACCCATTAAAATGATCATGAGCAAAAAAACATGAAAATAAATATTGAGGAACCAAGTAGATAACATATTCCCAAAAAAAAAAGGTAAGTTACACACGACTTACACACACGCATGATGGGTCTTGAACCCGCAACCTCACCCTTAACCTTATTATTACAAAGGGAGGAGGTGTCATTTGAGCTAGAGCTAATTGTCCATTCCTGAGAATATTTCAGTTTTTAACCACATAAAGTCACTAGAAAAACTCAAAATCCACACCTCAAGCACAGTTAAAATTACAGCCTCCTTCTCCTTATGCCAGCCACCAGGGAGTTCAAATGCAAGAGCAAAATGGGTTCTCTGTTCATTCAAGGGAACATCAGTGTTAACATAACGCTAGATGGACAGCAAAGACAGGAGAGAAAAACTTAAATGGAACATTTATGATACACACCCCAGATTTACTTTGACAACGATAATCACCTCCAGTATAAACAGATTTTGGCTCCTCGGGACAAGAGACACTAGGTAGATCAGACAAAAGTGGTTCTGCAACAGATAACAGTTCATCATGTTCAACACCAGTAGCTGCAAGTACCAACCGAGGAGCAGTATAATTGCCCTGAAATTGTTAAAGAAAACCCGAGTTTAATACAGATGATTCAATAACTAGGCCAATAAATTTGTATAAATTTTAGACTTACAGAAACAAATTCCTCCAGAATTGTACTATTCAGTCTATAGAATGCAGATTCTGAGGCTAAAATTGGATTCGCCAGTGCACCAGAATATCCAGCAGAATAAATTGCATCCAAAAGCAAATTTTTAGGGTTGTTAGAAGTTTCGCTAGTCTCAGCTTTCAGCTTCTGAAGCTGCAGAATGTAGATTGGACTCAGTAATTCTAATATATTTCGCACATTACAGACATGCTAGCCGATGCACAGCCTGATGAAAAAAAAAAATTACCTCTTCATTGACCTCCCAATCCAGGAAAACAGAATTCCTCACACTGTCAATAAGAAGCTCTACCATTTCAGGAACATAAGTCTTCAAAGCATTAAAGGTGTAACTCATCTGCTCCTTAGAAGATGAGGCTTCCACATTGCCACCAATAGCCTCCACTTCACGCACAACACGCAAGTGGCTCCTGTTTCTTGTGCTCTTAAAGGCCATACGCCGTAGCAGGTCTGTGGCCCCAATTGATGCTGGTTTCTCATAGTTTGAACCACAATCAACATATAACCCGATTGAGGCTGTAGGATTCTGGTCAAGCAACAGCAATCCTGATAAATAATTAAAATTTGAATCCATAATAGATCAAGAAACAATAAGAAAGAATAACTCCCACACCCATACTCACTGCCGATGTTTCAGAAGCGATCTTAACACCATTTGGGAGAGTAGTAATCTTGGTTTTACTTGGTTCAACGTAATCTGGCAATGGTGGTGGGAGCGTGACACCTGCAAGTGGGAAGTCCAGAGGAGGTAAAGACTTTGATCCTCCCCCCGTCAGCCAGCCAAAGAGAGCCCCTGAAGCAGAGGATGGATTTTTGGCAACAGCACTAGAACTTGCAAATCTGGCCAATGCCCCATTGCACGTTTGACCCTAATCATGGTTTAATCACAGTGCAGAGCATAACAAAATTCCATTCTATCAGACAGCCCATACATAAATATAATAAAAACATTATGAGGGAAAATAAATAACCCCACTCCATCGGCTAAATTACCACCAAAAAGACAATACAAGCAAATTTAATCAAAATCAACACAGTAGCATCATATAGTGACAAAGGTTTGTTTGTTTGTTTTAGCTTAAAACACCAATTTAATTTGTGTGTAAATACATGTAGGTTGTTGTAATATGTAAGTGATCCTACTTCAGCGATGGAAGAAAGAAAGAAGAAACTGAGATTTAATTAATGGCTAGCTCAAGCCACGATTGAGAAACAGGAGGATTCCTAGATCGTTAAACAGAGTAATTTATTGGATAAAAATAGCTCGCTCGATCAGCACAGCACTCAAAAGATGATTTTATGATCAGTCTCTACTCTCTTACAGCTAGTAATAGCCAAAGTCACCTTTCAACTCTGCCTTCTCTAAGCCAAAGGTAACTATTTATATTTATTATTTAAAACTAGTCATCCATATTCAGTTATTTACAGATTTTATTTTATTTAAAAAGTTTGTAAATTATTTTAGCACACTATTAAAGACAAAGTCTCAGGCTTCTCTAGTATTAAAATCCAAACTTAGGTGATTTGCCCAGAACCCATTAGCAAAGCTCTAATAAGTATACTTCGATTTCTTATTTTCCATTGATTCCCAAAAAAATAATCACCGCTAGCTTTTTATATTTTAAAATCTCACCAACAACTTATACAAGCTTCATCCAAAAGCACTAAAAGTTTCAATATTTCACAGAAATTAAAATTATCATGTTTTAGATTATTAGATAAACAAAGTTTTAAACTTTTCTTGCAAAAATTACAACAAAACCCTGGTCTCTGAAAATTCAACCTGAACTCCAATTTTGTTTCCATAAAATCATTTTTGTTTCCATAGAATCCAAGGGTGTTGTTGGGAAAGAGCATACCTTGAGAGACCTGAGCCTGAGGCGTGAGGCTGCGGCTCTGTACATGATTGGTGGGAGACTTTCTACTCTACGACTCGCCTCCAATTACAATTACAAATGCCTGGTTGGTCTCTCTGTCTCTGCAGTCTGTACTGTTTCTGTCTCTGCAGCTGGTGTCACTTTGTCCTTTGTTATTGTGGGGTTTGAAGAAGCACGTGCCATCCTTACACCATTCACATCAAAGTTGCTAAAAGAGCATTCACATCCGCACTGTCGTATACTATATAGGGTTTGTTTGGATAGAACTTATTTTGCTGAAATTGAAAACTGAAAACACTGTAGTAAAATAATTTTTAAATATGTGAATAGTACCGTAAGACCCATTTTTAATGAAAAAATGGATAAAAAATGAAATTTATAGGTCCATAAACAGTACACAGATACACTGTTCACATAAGACCGGTCAAAAATTGCGACTACTGTTGAACTGTTCACATAATACCGGTCAAAATCTATAGATACATTTTACCGTCAAAACACACAAACTGTCTCGTTATCCGGACTTGTGTCCTAAAGTAATTTACAATTGTGCTCATCTCATTCATTTCATAGCGGTAGTGTTAAACTAGCCTTCCTTTGCATTCGCATCCGAGATCTTTAAAAATTTTCATTTTACTATATAGGAAGCTATTTTATCTACTATACAATAATATTTTACAACACATTTAATATCTCAATTTTTATTTCTCTATACAACACATCTCTCTCTCTCTCTCTCTCTCTCTCTCTCTCTCTATATATATATATATATATATAATAGATGAAACTGAGAAAAACTCAAATTAGAATTTCAAATTAGAGTTCCAATTTCGCATTATGTGTCTTAAATTATTTATTCTTAAAAATTTTTATTTCTTAATTTTAGAATCAAATGTGGAACTACATCATAAATATTTATCTAAGTGAGTTACTAAGTACAAAAACCAAAAAGTCTAGAATATATTAATCGTAAAAAAAAAGTGCTTCACAATAAATAAATAAAATATATGGACAATTTACATTTTATATCTAATAATATCCTTATAAATTTTTTTTAAGAGTTACTAAAATATAAAAATGACTATCAATAGTATTTAAATTATATATATAAGAATTATATTATGCATCTTATTGTATATCTTTTAGTATATCCATGCATATGCATGAGGTTACAAGTTAGTTAAAATAATATATATATCTATGCAGTAAAATATACAACACAAAATCATCTCTCCTCTTTCTATTAATAAAAAATTGGAGACACAATAAAATAATATTATTTAAGAATACAATCTTGCTACAGTAGCATTTTACTTGTAAAAGGCTACTGTAGCACAATGGTATATTTTTTTACAATTACAACTTTAGGTAATGCGTGATTTTAGTGTTTGTGGATTGTAAAATACCATACTAATGCTCTCCATCAATTGTATTGTGCTCAAGCTAAAATTTTTTACCAACTTGCTATAGGGAATTGTTATTAATATTAAATTAGTTTCTCTCTCTCCATTCTCTCACTCTCTCCTCTATCACTTCCTCCCCTCTCTTGCCTCTCAGAAAAATGGTGATAAATGGCTTAGAGCATTCACAACAAAAATATTAAAATAGCTCTTAACATCCTAAACACTAAAGAAATGCATTTTATCGGTGGTGCCAAAGCTAAAAACTTTTAGCAACATGCTACAGTAACTTGCTACTAATATTAGGTCACTTTAGCAAGTTGCTATTATTTTAATTATTAATTTCTTTTTTTTCTCGCTCTCGTGGCTCTCTCTTTCTCAGTCTCTTCTCTCTCCTCTCTCCTCTTTTACTCTATGACTCTCTGTGGTGGCCTTTTGCATGTTAGGGCTTTGGCCCTTCTGCTATACTAAGGTCTGTGAATCTGGAGTGAGGGAGTTGGAACTGGCCTAGTTTAGATTGCATCGTAGGCTAGCTTGTGTGCAAGTTGGGCTTACTTAATGTTGAGACAAGCTATTAAGGGCACTGTAGACTAAATGCAAGACGTAGTCATGGCAGGATAATTGTTACAGCAGAAACTATAGAAATATGCTACAACAGAGTGTTATTGCTAAAATAAAAAGGCACTTTTGGCAACTAACACTGTAAGCAAAATAAACAAAGTTACAACAAAATAACTGATACAACAAATAGGAACGAAAAGGAAATACTACAGCAAGACATGTAATACTAAAACAAAACCGGTAACGTTAATACTGTCAACATAAACTGAAAGGGGACTGTCACATAATGTCTAGTGATGCAATGAGAATAGGGTCCTTCCTAACCTTGGGTTGAGCTGTTTGGCAGGTGCAGATCCAAAAAGGGAGCCAATCCCCAATGCAGGTAACCTCAATACAGGCTTTTGCTAGAAATTACTTGTGTTGGGAAAAGGGCCTAAATGGTTTTGTGTTTTAGATTATGGGTCCAAGAGAGTGGGAATGTCAAGGGGAGAGAAAAGTCGATCTATTGATACATGCCACTATTTCTGCCATAACTCTCTCTATCTTACCACTTGATTTCTTTTTATTCTCTTTTTTGTTAAGTTTCTTTTCTTTTTTCTCTCTGTGTGTTTTCTTTCTCCGTCTAACCCTTATCATTCTCCTTTGAACAAAGTCTCTCTCCAGACTAGTTTGGAGAAAAACTCTACAAACTCCTCATATATCTCTATATTGAGTGTGAATTTTGAAAATTTAACCGTTAGATTGCATGTTCTTATTATATTCTTCATGCATGTAAAATTTCAAGAAAATCAAAGATCAATTGCTATCTCATCAAACAAATGTTAGAATTTCAAATTTTTATGATCTAAAATTGTGTATATAAAATAAGTTTATTGATCGAATAGTAAATAATATCCAATTTAAACGAAATTTGATATACATGTTAAAAACATAAGGAACATGAAATTTAATGGTTAGATTTTCAAAATTCACAAAAAAAAAAAAAAAAAAGATATATGAGAAGTTTGAAAAGTTTCTCTCCAAACTTTGTTCTTCTCCAAACTAGTTTGGAGAGAAACTTTGTTCTTCTCCTTTCATTTCCCTATTCATGGTTACCTCTATCCCTTTTATACTTGCTTAAATTCATGGGATTTCTCCATTTTGTCCCTCAGGCTGTACCAACCACTTTTGGTTTCTTATGGGCATCTTTCCAAGACTACCCACTAACCTGGTTGTTATTTGACCATTACTTCTACTCAAAGGGTGCTTGCCACACCACTCTCCATTTCCAAACAAAAGTTCTTGTTTTGTTTCTCTCCCACTCACTACCTTGTCTCCCTCAGTGGATAAAGGTTGAGGGCTCTCTATACCTACTCCTATGGCATGCATCAAGTGGTCCCAGCCTATGTTTACCCCTTTTGGAAAAAATGTCATCCTAGCAAAGTATTTTCCCAAAAGAAGTCTTGGCAGGAACCCTAGAATAGATCTCTTTTCTCTAAACTGCCAAACCACACCACTTGAATCCCTTAACCGAGGGCCCACCTCCCCTGTATTTGCTAGGTACACGTCGGTGATGCCCTGGGCCTTATACGAGTGTCACTACCATCTGGGTTTGTCTTCTTTCATTCCCATGTTATTTCTGCTGCTCCTACGCCGTATTCTTCTGCCATGCGTACTGGTAATGTTTGTCTTCTATGGTGTGAGGCATGGGTGGGCTTTTGGGCATGTATTACCTTTTTTCATCCCTTCGTGGAATGGGCATTGTCCAGATAAGGGCCTTTGCCTATATAGCCCATTGGGTTCCTATTCCTGCCACTTCTCTTCCTTTCCATAGGCCTGCTGGCCATGTTGGCCGATTGGGCTCATTACCTCTTTTCTTGGGCGTCCCTAGCCCATTTACCTCATCTATACCTCTTATTCTTCCTATGGGCTTGCTAGCTATTTATCCTATCATGTTGGCCCATTGGACTTGCTACCTTTTTTCTTAGGCTTCCTCGGCCCACTTACTTCGTCTTTACCTCTCATTCTCCCCATGGGCCTACTAGCTATTATTCTTGCCATGTCGGTCCATTGGGCTTGTTACCTCTTTTCTTGGGCTTCCTCAACTCACTTACTTCGTCTTTATCTCTTATTCTTCCCATGAGCCTGTTGGCTATTATTCATGCCATGTTGGCCCATTGGGTTTACAAACTTGCTTCTTTTTTTTTCTTTTTTTCTTTTTAATTTTTTTAATTTTTTTTTTAATTGTTGGGCTCCTTTTACTTTTGGGCATTTCATAAAAAAAAAAAAAAAAGGGCATCAACACTCTCCATCTCTCTCTATTCCTCCTCTCTTCGCCACCGATCCCCACTTCTCTCTCTCATCTTTAAATATCTCTTTCTTTTTCCTTTTCATCTCTCATTTTTCCACTCAACACTCATGCTCTCTTTTTCTCTCCCTTAGATATGGTCGTATGAGAAGCTCAAGTTGATTCATCCTCCCCTCGTTCAATTCAATCGGTACCAACCAAAGCACTATCAAGATCACAAGCTCAAAGAAAAGGAAATTGAAACTAGTTTTTAAATAATAATTTTTACGTTATACGTGTTTGGCTCCCATTTTTAAGAATAATTTTCAAAACACTGAAAACAAAAAATAAATGTTTGAAAGGCCATTTCTATTTTATATATATATATATATATATATATATATTTGAAAAATTTACAAAAAAATAACGTGTAGAATTTGTAGATTACTTTTTTATATATATTTTTGGATAATGACAAGGGAATAGAGCTCATTTTTTTTAAAAAAAATAAATAATGTTAAGTTTCAAATTTGAAGTATGAGAATTTTTTATGATAAACAAACTCCTTAATTTAAGGGATAGAAGAGTTTGGCCAAATTTTTGGGGTCTACTGTTTTCAATTTATTTACAACTATGCTATTAAAAACATTTTTTGTATTTGAAAACATCCTCTCAGCCATTTTCAAAATCATGTTTAGAATAAGGAAAATATGATACAATTTTCTGAAAATTGTATGGAAATTGTATCTAGAGAACATCAGCCAAACAATATATTCAAGTGTGGAACCTATTATTTTCTGAATTGCAAAATAAAAACTATATTTAAATACTCTTACCAAACAGGCCCTAAAAAATTGATTGTTGCAGGAAATTTTGGAATTGAAGAAATCAATTCAAAATTCAAGTTGTGATTGATTTTTGTATGTAAATGAGTAATTTCCATTATAAAAATGAATTCCAAGGTAATATATCATTATCTTAGTGAATAAATAAAATGTAACCTTTTGAGTTCTTGTCACGTGAATGTAGGTCGTGTGGTTAAACTATGTATAACTCTAATTGTCTTGTCTTTTGTCTCTTTTTTATCACTTTATCACAAATTTTTTATCACAAATTTCTACACCTATATATATTTCAGTACTTGATCTTGGCTTAGTTTCTCCGACAGACTACTAACACACAAAAATGGAAGAAGTGGAATCTCTAGTTTTATAAAACTAGCACCTGACCTCACATAAAGCATATTGCACTGCTTTACTTAGCTTAATGCCATATTAGCCATTCAATATTGAAGAAAGGTTAGCAACTGGGACTTTATGTGGCTCCTCTTACGATGCTCATGGTGATATAAAATGAGACATCGATACTTGTTGAATAGATTCTGCTTGGATATTGACATGCATTCCTATTTCTCTTTCAGGAATATTATAAATTCCTTCCAATTTTCCCATCTAACGCTAAGTTCGAATTAAGCTAATTTTCATTCCCAAAACTAAAGGTAAAGAATGACATATATATAGGGACTAACGTAATTGTGTGAGCGCAAAATCTGAGTGGCCTGGTAATGTATACAACATGCTGCTAATGCTATTTAAGCATCAAGATAACGATTATACTAAAAATAAAACAAGGAAAAGAGAATAATCCTTCAAGGGAAGGGAATAGGAACAGTTCCATATATGGTGCAACTAGTGAAAAGTTATAAACCTCCCCATATCAAAATGATGCTGTTTTCGAGGGAAAATTGTTCAGTATGCCTCAGAAACAGAAAGTTAAAAACGGATTAAGCGCACAATATGATGCAAAGTGAGCCCATGAATTGTTGAAATGGATATAGAATATTCTCATCCTTCTGACAAGCAACTGAAATATAGATAAGTAGCACTAAGGGAAGTTGTAGTGGCTGCTAGTTTATCAGGGTAATTGATTATTGTTTTCAGTTAAGACAAAAATATACTGGTTAAAATTTTTGTTTGGATGATGTGAACTAGGAAGAGGTCTAGATTATGCAACAATGTTGATTCTTAACTACAAAAATTAAATTTACATCTCTTCCCTCCTACTTGCCTGCCAAATAATATTCTCCCAATAAGAATATTTTCTTTTCTTTTCTTTTTCTCTGCAAGGGCTATATATAGATAATGGAAAGTCAGGTCATCATGATTCTTTGCAAGGATGGTGATGATGGCAGCAGTGATGGATGCCTGTCAATGGTCCGGTTTTTGCATTCAGCGTCTCATAGAGCAGCCTAGAAGTTCTGGGGCTAAAGATTGCAGCTTCCAGTGTTTATCAAAGGGTGAGCATTACTAATTGTCTGAGTTGTGAACATTTTTTTTCCTAATACAAAAGAACAAATCAAAGTCATAACATGTTCATTTTATTGTCTAGGTTTCTTGCAGAAGTCTATTCTCTCAACTACCTCCAGTACTCAACTCAAGTCCTCTACCGTGCCACTTCATGGGAGCAGCTATGTGCACAAGAAAAAGGGAATGCATGTTTTATCTCCAAATATATCATCACCAAGCATGAGAGTGGAATTGCTTGATGCTTGGGATGATGACTATGATGGTGTCATTATTAATCCAGAAAGCTTACCTTTAAGTGCAAATGCTTTTGAATTGGCCCTTCGAGCTTCTCTGTCAAACTGGAAGTTGAAGGTGGGATTTTAGTTAACTTAATGACGCATGACAAAAGTCAATCAAGGCAGATACTAGAATGCAACTCATTCATAAGCATGTCCTACTATCACATACTCAAATTTACAGATTTGCCAAAAATTTTCCTCAGAAGATTAGCATGTCATTCAGAAAATTGTAATCGTTCTGTTTTGTATTTATATTTCCCTTTTCAGTATAATCAATTTCATGTTTGTGAAGTTTCAACATGGACTAGTACTTGTTCTGTTCAGTCATATATTATCACATGGCTTTGGGATAGTCCCCCTAGCAATGCTTCCCATGAAGCAGGTATTGCCCGGATAATCTTGGGAATTCTTTGTTTGTATTAGATAAAACCAGGGATGATTTATAATCAAGTTGCAACTTTAACAAATCAGAGACCTGCCATAACTTATTGTTCCTGTTGTTACTTTCACCTACAAGCTTTACTTGATGCCTAATTCAATGTGCAATGCAGGGGAAAAAAGGATTATGGCTCAAAATACTACTAGATCAAGCTGATCTTGTTCCAATTGCTATACAGGTAATGCTTTAGTATTCCATTGTGGAGTCATGCAAGAGCTCTCCTTTATCATTAACAATACCACATCTGACTTCTTTGCTATGTAAATTATCATTGAATCATTCAGTATTAGATTAGTTGCAAACTAACTGTTATGTGTAACTTCTTTGTTTCTTGTTTTAAAGGAGGGTTTCAATTACCATCAAGCTGAATCAGGATATGTTATGTTAACATATTGGATTCCTAATGAGCCCTCCATGCTTCCTGCTAGCCCTTCACATCAAATTGGCGTTGGAGGATTTGTGCTCAACGACAAAAGAGAGGTACATGTTTATATTATTCTATTTTTAGATTGGGAATGGTTAATTCTACACCTTTTTTTTCCTTATTGTTTTAACTATATTTAGGTCCTTGTGGTGAAAGAAAAATGTCCTTGTAGTTGCTCAGGCTTGTGGAAGTTGCCTACTGGCTATATTAACAAGGTGAAATATTTTCCGCACTTTGAATTATGTTATTAAGCAGATTCCACACTAATCTCCTTTGTCGATGAAATGTTTCCTTTTGAGTGCAAATAACAATGAGTGCTTTTTTTGGCTCATTTCAGTCTGAAGACGTATTCACTGGAGCTATCAGAGAAGTGAAAGAAGAAACTGGGGTAAGAATCTTTCTCTGAATATTATAGCTATGAACATTGTTTCTTGTTAATTACTTTTAAGTTCTAATGCACCCTTTCTCTTCACAGGTTGACACAATTTTCCTGGAACTGGTTGCTTTCAGGTAAAGTTTTATTCTGCTACTATTGCCTTCAGTTAGAAAATGTCTTCTGCCACTATGAGATGAACATATATATTGACGTTCTTTCTTATAATTCTACCATTTTTTTTTTGGTTGCAACTTCAAAGACATGCCCACCTTGTGGCTTTTGAGAATTCAGATTTGCTCTTCGTGTGCATGCTTAAGCCATTGTCCTTTGAAATCACAATCGATGAGAAGGAAATTCAAGCTGCCAAGGTATAAAAAAGTACAGTCAAATTGTAACTTCATATTTCTTTCATCACACATTGTTGGTCATGTTTGGAAATTCAATTTATGAAGAAAAAAATTAGTTATATAAAATTCCAAAAACTACTATCCTTTATATATCAAAATCTCAAATAAAACTTACAAGGAAAAGACATTAACATTTTGAACAAAATAAAATAAAAGTGAAGAAAGTTGTGTGTATATATTTACTTTTGAAAGAGAATCATATTCCAAGACATCACAAAATAGGCTGGATAGTGTAGAATTTTGGATCAGTAATATGGGACCAAGAGAGCAATATTTATTGGCCTATTTTGCCAAATAGCATAATTTTAGGAAAAATTTAGAAAAAAAACAGCTGGCCAAACTTATTTAGTTATGTAACACTTTTTTTAGAACTCGAGATTTTCAAGCTTGAGTTAACCAAACTCTAGTTTTTTAACCTTGAGTTTACCAAACTCGAGTTCCAAGCATTATGTTTACCAAACTCGAATTCCAAACATTATGTTAATCTAATCAAACATAATGCATGGAACTCGAGTTTGGTAAACTCGAGATTCACTTGGAACTCAAGTTTGACAAACTTAAGTTTCAAAAAAGTGTTACATAGCTAAGTAAATTTGGCTAGGTACTTTTTTTTTTTCTTAAATCATGCTATTTGGAAAGATTAGCATAATATTCCTTTTCACTGTAATTTATTTTTTATTTGTCATCTCTAGCTCTCTCAATTGATTGTGCAAAGTGTTCTGCTTCTTCAGTGGATGCCTATTGATGAATTAATTGGACAGCCATTTTATCAAGAAGACCACATGTCAAAGAAGGTCATTGATATTTGCATGTCAGCTTATGAAGATCGTTACAGCGGATTCATTGCAAATCAGCTCACCTCGAAAATTGACGGAAAATTATCCTACTTGTACTACAACTATTCAAACAAAAATTAGGTCACGAAGCTTTTGTTCCATATTTACGAGGGACATACCTTGTGGCTGTGGCACATTCGTTTTAATGTAAAGGTACAAATACTTCGGACAATAATCAAGTTTTTCCAGACGTTTTTATTGTAATAAAACTCGTCTTTGGGGGAAAAAAATAATGTAGTTATTATATATATATATATATATATATATATATTTTTTTTTTTTTTTTGAGAAGGGAAAAACTCAATTCATTTGACTATGACTCAATCTTGTCAAATAGGGCCTTGAGGGCAAATGTTAAAAGATAATAAATATTTAATTATGAATTGTAATTAATGTAAGTTTTCAAAAAGAAAATTATACTTGTTATAGATGTTCATATATAAATCCATCATAGTTGGTACAGATTTTAACTCCAAGCTAATTTGGAGGAAAATTCCTCCAACCTATTTCATATCTATTCAAACAACCATTATGTATTTTTAGTCACATGATCTATTTAATGAATTGTGTAACTTGTTTAAATAATATCATGAGTCTTATAATTTCATATGCGTTGATAGTTTTATGAATCACCACATAATAGGTTAGAGGAGATTTCTACAAAACAGTTTGAAGGAAAACTAAGGTCCTAAGTCCTAACTATTTGATCACCCTCCTTGTATTTTGTTATTACTGAATCAGGATGTTATGGGCTGTGTAACCTTAAGGCGTTGCTGTGGTAACACCATTACAGTGTAGTTTTTCTATTATCCATCCAGTTAACGAAAAAGAGAAAATTAAGGTCCCAACTACAATGCAGTTTATTTGTTTATGACTAAAAGTTATTTGGAGATTGGCCTCTTTTGAATCTTGTCTAATCAAGTGACGATTTCTAGTAGTAACATGGCAATATACCATTTTTCCATTACGCTATGTTAAGTTGTGATTTTTTTTTATGATAATTTTGTTGGCTTTATTATGTGTCAATTCGATTGTAATGCGTGCAATGATTTATTTGTATTTTGTAGCTTTTAATGTACATGGGTTTAGTTTAGAGTCGGTGAAGATTTGCTTAATTAGTAGAACTCAAGATTGACTTGCGAGTAGCTCAGGACTACAACCCAAAAGTTGACCTGTGAGGAGCACGTGAGGAATTTCAAAAGTTAGTTACAATTGTGCTAACTCGCAAGTAGACCAACCCATGAGTGAATTGCTAGTTGCACTGCTAGCTAATGTTCCAGTGGCATCTTTCCTCCTTTATTCCTACACTATATATACCCCCATTTCCCACAAAATTGTAAAGTGAGAATCATATAGAAAACCCTAAAGAAATCCCTTGAAAGTGTAAGAATTATGCCTTTCATTGTGAGAGCCTAACACCTTAGTTTCTCCACCTCTCTTCCCTCCCTCAATGCCATACTTTGAGAGGAGATTTAACCAAACACAATCCACACACATTCTGAGTGTTGAGGGTGTTTTGATCCATTGGGAAGCATTGGAGCTTGACCACATATTCAGCCGGTAAGGCATGGGGATGCAATCGGGCAGTATCATGGGACCTAGCAAGCTAGTGAAGGCATGACTCGATGTAGTTTGTTAACAACTAGAGCTTGGAGAGCACACGTACAATGGGTAGATTAGGCTTGGATGATCTCTTTGATATCCTTGTACTTCAACTTATTTTTAGTGGATCATTTTTGGCTTAGAGGGCTGCAGAGAGGTTTTTACACCGAGTTCTTCGATTTTCCTCTTCAGTAACACATTGGGTGTTATCTTGGGTTTGATATTATTTTACCTATTGCCCTTTACATTATTGCATTGCACATTTATATTCATCCATGCATTTTTTTTGGTGGTTCAGTTAAATAATTGGCTAATTACATATATTTTGTTTGAATTGTGTTTAGCCTAAAATTAATTAAGTCGTAATTAAAAGTTGGGGGCCTAAAACAGCACCTAGTAATTAGGTGTGTAAACTTTCACACTAGCTTTTAGCTTATTCAACTTATTTCAAGTTTGCCCATGTGACACACTTGATTATTTGCAAGCCTACTTGCTACTTTTTCAAGAGCAAAACATCATTTGCAAGTGTTTGGGGCATGGGCGACTCCACTTGAAGCCCAGAGGGTTCAAATGAACCCCCTAAAATGGCAAAAAAAAAAAAAAAATTACCATATATAATTTAGAATATTTTTTTTTTTTTGATTTTGGCCCCCTAAAATATAATTTTGAACACCCTAATCCTTTTTTTTTCTTTTTTTTTTTAAGCTCAGCTGAAACAAACTTGACTATGATCCTATTAATAATATCTTAGTCTTTTTAAACACATACACACACAAAAACCCAATGACAAACCAATCTAAAAAAAATAAAAATTCTAACAACAAAAGTAGAAACAATTAGCGTGAAAGTAGAAAAAGCTCTTTTAGATCTTAAAAAATTTGAAAAAAAAATAATCAAATGAGAGATCAATAGATGAATGATTTCTTGGATAGTAGCATTTATAATGAAAATATCATGCAACAATTTTAAAATATGAAATCTTGTAAAAACAATTGTAAAACTTCATGTATTTGTGTGTGTGTGTTTTTTTTTTTTTTTTTTTTCTCTGATATCAATATATTCAAGTTTTCTTTTGTTTTAAATTTTATATAATTTATGTTTCTTATAGACCCCCCTTAGAAAATAATCTTGGAGCCGCCACTAGTTTGTGAGCCCACTTTCATTACTTTTTGGTTTACTTTTTTTTTAAACAATAAATGTTTGAGGGCCCCCTAGGTCCCACATGACTTTTTCTTTTACTCTTTTTTTTTTTAATCATACATTCCGCAATAAACTTTCAGCAAAATGCTAAATAAGTTGTTCCCAAATGGGCCCCAATTAGGAGGACTAACCAAGTGAAACCAATTTAAAAGATGAATTCCATGTTTTGAAAGGAACTTGTCTTTTCAAAAGACGAGTTTCATGATTTTAACGAAGTTTTTGTCGGAACTCGTCTTTTGTCTTTTGAAAGGCATGGTAAATTGTGAGTAGTAGACAATTATTTTCACATAAACCCACTATTGGCACCACATTTATTTATTTTTTTTTACTACTAATAACTTGTCATTGGAGCAAGTTGTGAAATATACTTGGAAGAAGTTGTGTCCCTAGATTTACCCAAAAAAACTCACCCATAGACCCAAAAATGAAATTGTTTAGCTTTTTTCTTCATCTCATAACCCCTAAATTCCAATAAATCATAACCCCTAAATTCCTATAAATCACCTATCCTCTGTAATTACTAATTAGGTGACCCATGGAAGAAGAGTAATGCTACAGTCACAAACAATTTTGCAACATTTTTAAAAGCCGTTAATGTGACCAACTTATCATTGGTTTTTATCTAGACCCACCATTAACATTACTTTTTCATTTACAAATAACCACTCATCATATCAGTAGTTTGTAAAAGTTTTTGTAAAAATGTTTGTATCTCTAAAATTACTCCATGGAAGAAATTGAGGAGCCCAAATATTAAGGTAAAAACTTTATTTAAAAAAAAAAAAAAAAAAAAAAAAACAGATTTGTGCAGTCTCTTTTCTTATATCTACTTGATCTACTAGATATAAGAAAATATAAGAAAAGAATTTGCACAAATCTAGATTTTTTTCTTATATCTACTTGATCTATTGATTATCAAAAAATAAATAAAAATATAATCTAAATTTTCTAAGATCCATTTTATAAACTATAGGTATGTGTTATATAAGATCATTTCTTGTCTTTAGAACATTTGATAGGTTTGTATTAAAATGAAAGTGTGTAAATACGTATGAACTTCTGGCATCTGCTACTCACATGATCACTAGTGGGTGCTACAGTCACGAGATACTCGTGAGAAAGTCGTAAAATCCATTGATTTGAGCAATTATTCACCAACTCTATACTAAACTCATATACATCAAATCCCACAAAATACATAGAATTTATGCATGAAATTACAAAGAAATTTGGTATGGAATATAGCCAACATAAAATAGAAAATCACAATTTAACAAACCTTATTACAAATTGGTATGACAATGAATATAATTGTTATCACATTAGTAATATAATAAATAAAATTTAAATTATATTTATATTTTGTATTAAAAAATTGACACATTAGTTTGTAAATTTTATATTCCATATGAAAGCTTAAATAGTGTAAAACACTATAGTTTGTTGAGACCCCCAATTTTAAAAACACTGCTTAATTGCTTTTACTTTAACTTATCTAAGTGCGGAACAAGAGTAAATGAAGCGCAATAAACCGGATCTACTCTAGTGCATGAACATAAGCAATAAACAATAAATGTAAAGCACAAAGAGTAAGGGAAGAGAGATGCAAATACACAATAACATGGCGATGTGTTATTGAAGAGGAAACCAAAAAACTCGACAAAAAACCTCTTCGCAACCCTCCAAGTCAAAATCAATCCGCTAGTGAATAAGTTGGAGTACATGAATATTAAAAAGACCCTCCAAGTCTAATCTACCCAATGTACTTGAACCCTCCATGCTCCAGCTACCAATGGACTTTTCGGAGTCTTTTCTTCACTAGTTATCCGGATCCCACAATACCACCCGATTGCATCCACCAAGCCTCATCGGCTTCTTTTGGCAAATCCCCAATACTTCCCAAACTCCAAATCACTCTCTACACTCTAAATAGGTGTGGGTTGTGTTTGGGTACAAATCTCCTCTCAAGGTATAACAATGGGAGAGGGAAAGGAGAAGAGATTACAAAAGAATTCTCACTTAAGGATAAGTAGGTCTCTCTCTAAAATGATGGTTGTGTTGTAGAAATCTCTCTAGGGTTTTCTTCTAAATAGCCTCTTTTTGAATTTTGCGGGTAATGGGGGTATATATAGTAGGGTAAAGAAGATGTAAGGTCACACTTAAAATCTTCCGGACAGAGAGTTTAGCGGGTCACTCTCAACTTGGCCTAAGTCGCAAAGTGACTCGCGAAATACATTTTGGCACTTGACTCTTCAGCTTCTAGCATGTGCTTCTCACGTAACTTTCACCATAACTTAACACCATAACATCACTTTGTCAACCTTTTAATAATTCAAAATAAAGATTTCACAAGAGAACATAAAATACAAGGATGATATCATTGAATTGTAGTAAAGTCTCTACTAAAAAGATGAAATTATATTATACTATGTCTTAAAAATCTAGTAACAAAAGTATTTCTCAAATTCAGCAAAAAAACAAAAGTATTTCTAAAACTCCAAAATCACATTGTTTGCATGTTGCAGATCTCACTAGCTACTCCAATTCTATGGATTGTGATATGAGCTAGTACATGAAACTCTATCTTCATTGAAAAATCCAACATCAAAAACTCATTATAAAATCCTATGTTTTCATTAGACTCTTTATTTAAAAAAAAAAAAAGAGTACTGCAATGGACATAAAAGTGACTTTGTTTATTATTACATAACCAGTGGGGTAAAAAAAACTTGTCTAGGTTGCACAAGTTTCAAAAAACTTATTGGATCTTACTGGGTTTTATTGGTGCAATTGCATAAGTTGTTCAACTAAACAACAAGACCGACTTTAATATTGGTCCACTCGATAATTGATTCAACTGGTCTAATTTATCCTAGTTTAATAACTACTTGTCAGCAACTTGAACAATGCATGAGAAAGTTAACTAAATAAAATATGATTTTATCTTTAAAAGCTATTTACTATTTTTTTGTATATAAATATGAAATTAAATAATTATGATAGTTATTGTGGGAGTTGCAAAACAAAAGGTAAATAAGACTCACAATTAATTTATAATAAGTAGAGAAAAAATTCACAATGGGAGAGCTAAATAGAACAACCGATTAGACGACTAATAGAAATGGAAAAAGTAACAATAGCTTATATATTTCTTTCTCTTAGAGCATTCACAGCAGTGGAGCTAAATAGCTATATAGCTATTTAAGCTCCACCAAAACACCAAAAACCACTTGCTCCTTTTTTTTTTTCATTCTTTTATCACACTGTGCCTCTCTCTCTCATTCACTCTCATCTTATCTCTCTCAAGCTCACTTTGTCTACCGCCGCCGGTCCGACCATCGTCAACATTGCTGCCACCAAAGCTCGACGTCACCGACACCCACCAGCCGCCGATCAGCCTCAGACCCACGCCGCCATCCGCCTCAGACCCACGCCGCCTATCTACCTCAGACCCACTTCTCTTCCGCCAATCCACTTCAGGTCAGTTGTCTCTGTCTTCTTCATGTGGATGCTTGGGGTTTTTGATTTGGGTATAACATCAAAGAATGTGGGATTTTTGATTTGGGTATAACATCAAAGAATGTGGGATTTTTTATATATGATATTTTATTGTTGTTCTGGATTATTGGTATTTGCCATGAATTTGAGGTCAGATTTCTTGTTAGGATGAACAGAAATTGGAATAGTGGGTCACAATTTCCACCAATTGGTAGGCTTTAGGAATACTGTATGCCTTTTTTTTTCAAGGCGCATAGCAAGGGAAAAGAATGTTTGTTTGGTAATGTTTGATGTTTACACTTTATTTTCTTTTTGTGTTTAATTTGCTTGTTGGGTCCATGAGAGGTTAAAATGTTGATAACTTAGTTCAAGAGGAATGTTTGGAAAGTTTCCTCTGTCTCGCTCTCTCAGAATGAATAACACCCTTTTTCTGATGCTTTTCTTTTTTTCTTTTTTTTTTTTTTTTTAACGGCTGTATATTTTATCATTAGAAACCATAATTATTTATGGAAAAGATCTTTATGTTTTCTTTATTAGAACAATTCTTATATGCTACTGCATTTCATATTCCTAAGATTCCTGCATGTTTCTATTGGAATGTTCATTGATCTTCCGTTGATTTACTTCTGTGAACATGGAATTTAATGCATCTTGGCATCAAGTGTGTTTTTATTGTTTACTATTTTTATGTTCCACACAATTGTGTGTCTTAGAAGTGTTGTGCTGCATTTTTTGTTAGAATAATGGATTTATGAAATTGCATGTAGTATTTATGCATAATCATGTTCTATTGTTATAATTCTAAGTATTTTAAGTTTTGATATAAATGTTAGTTTGGGAATTTTCTATGTGCAGGGAAGTTTACATTTTTTTTTTCTAATTTTATGGAGTCACATAGAGACACGGAGTTACGTAGAGACCTACCATATTTCATGGGTATCATGAATGGGGATATAGAAATTGACTCACAATTTTTGGGAACATCTCAAAATACTCCTATGTCAGTTTCTGATTCTCCACCTCCACCTCAATCTCAAGTTGAAAATGCCTCTTCTACAAAAGGAAAACATGGCTCTAACTTTAGTGTAGAGGAAGATCAACTCCTAGTGTCAACATGGCTCAATACTAGTGTTGATGTCATAAACAATAATGAACAAACACTAAATACATTTTGTCAAAAAGTTTGGGAGTACTTCACGTAGTACAATACATCCGGTACCATATGTATTATTATCTCCGTGCTAAGTCGTTGGGAAACGATTAGTGAAAAGACAAATAAGTTTGTCGGGTGTATGGCCAAAGTTAACACACATCATCAAAGTGGTATAACCGAAGAAGATAAGGTATAAATTATATTGCAATAGTGTTAATATATCCATTCACCAATAGTTTGAAGATATTAATCATGTTATATTTCTTTTAATTTGTTTAGATTACCAATGCAAAGGCTTTGTATAAAGAGATGCATAAAAATTCATTTCTTCTTGATCATTATTAGCTCATGTTAAAGGACTTACCAAAGTTTGCCGATCCTAATGGAAGATCGAGAGCAAACGTGCCTCCAACTCTAGAGTCAACATCTATTGGTGATGGGGATTGTGGGTCCGGACTTGGTGACACTTCCCATTTTGAGAGGCCAATTGGTAGGAAGGCTGAAAAGGCCATCCGAAAGAACAAAGCCACTGGAAAAGATGTAGGGGAATATTTGACCAAGAAATTGAAATTTATTAAGGATGTAACTCGATTGGAAGAGGAAAAAATGTTTATTGAGAGGGAAAAACTTGCGATTGAGAAGGAAAAAAGTGAAGAAAAACTTAAGATTGAGAAGGAAAAAATCATGATTGAGAAGAAAAAATTTGATATAGAATATATGTTAGAGGAGGAGAGAATCATGATGAAAGATACAAGTGGCTTGACCAAAGCACAAAAAGCTTTTTATGAACAACTCCAAGAGGAAATCATGGCAAAACGAAGTTCATGTAATTAACGGGTTTGATTGCATTTTGAATGCAGCTTAGGCTTTTATGTATTTTGTAGTGGCTTATGTAGGCCTTTATGTATTTTGGTAGTAACTTATGTATTTTGTAGTGGCTTATGTCACTTGACTTTAATCTTAAACTAGATGTATGTGTTTGTGTTATGACTACATTGTATGAATTGGTTATATTCATTTTGTAGTGGCTTATGTCACTTAATTTTAATTTTAAACTAGATGTATGTGTTTGTATTGTGACTACATTGTATGAATTTGTTATATTCATTTTATAGTGGCTTATGTCACTTGACTTTAATCTTAAACTATATATATGTGTTTGTGTTGTGACTACATTGTATGAATTGGCTATATTCATTTTGTTGTGGCTTATGTCACTTGACTTTAATCTTGCATCTATAGTAATAATTTCTTTCTAATTGCCTTGAATCATCCACGAATTGCTCTTTGTTGTGCAAGTTGCTATTTGATGACTCAGATGAGGATGAGATAATCGAAGAACTTGTTATGGAAACATCACAACCTAAACATCGTCGCTTTATCCGACATAATCATTTAGTTGGCCATGTGAGGCTTTTTCTTGATTATTTTGCTCCTGCAACAATATATCTACCCGCTTTATTTTGTAAGAGATTTCGGATGAAGTATTCTCTTTTTCTTCGTATTCAATCTAAGGTAGAAACTCATGACTCTTACTTTGTCCAAAAAAGAAATAGTGCCAACAAACTTGGTTTATCTTCATTACAAAAGATAATTGCTGCACTTAGAATGCTTGTATATGGAGTATTGGGTGATTTGATAGGTGAATATGTACAGATTGGAGAAATTACTACATTAAAAAGTTTGAAAAAGTTTGTTACTAATTGATGTTTTCTCTGAGGAATACTTGAGAAAGCCAAACAATGAAGATATTGCTAGACTATTAGCTTATGGCAAACGTCGAGATTTTCCAAGTATGTTAAGTTCAATTGATTGCATGCATTGAAAGTGAAAAATTTTTCCATTTGCATGGAAAGGTCAATATTGTGGTCATATTTGTGAGCCTATTATTATTTTAGAGGTAGTAGTATCGTATGATCTTTGGATATGACATGCATTTTTTGGGTTATTTGAGTCAAATAATGATATTAATGTGTTAGAGTGGTCTCATGTATTTAATGAATTTGCTGAAGGACATACTCTTGCAGTACATTACTCAATCAATGGTCATGACTACACAATGAGATATTACCTTGCTGATGGTATATATCCAAAGTGGGCAACATTTGTGAAAGCAATCCCGTCTCCTCAAGGACATAAGCGAAAATTATTTGTAGCAGCCCAAGAGGCGTGTAGGAAGGATGTTGAGCATGCATTTGGAGTGCTTTAAGCACGTTTCGCAATTGTCCGTGAACCTACACAATTTTTCCATCTTGAAACACTCCAAAAGATCATGAAAGCATGCATAATTCTCCATAACATGATTGTTGAAGATGAGCGGGATAATAATGAAGTGTTAGACTTGGATTATGAACAAATTGATGGAGTGGATAATCCTCCTATGCAAGTGTTACGTGAATAAAGTGATGGATTTATGTCATACTGTTAGGGACATATTTTTATGTAATTGACATATCCTTTGATAAAATGCACTTTATTTGTATTTGGGTAAATCTAAGTAGGTTCAAGATAATCATTACAAGTGATTAAATTGAAGACATGGAGATTACTTAAGAACTGCTCAAGAAAAGTGCAATCTGCAGGTCTCGATACCTCTTCGACAGAAGCTCAATCTGTCAAGATTCATTAAAGCTCGACAGATGTCTCGATCTATCGAGCTTACAGGTTTTCAGATTATAGCCAGAAACGTTTTATTCTAAAAGGCTATTTGTTTATGGGTTTGTATAATTCTTATAGGACTAGGAAAGCCCAAGGTTTGTGTAAACCTATTTGGACTAGGAGAGCCCATTAAACTCCTATTTAAAGGAGGTGGAAAAAGAAAAACCTAACCCTAGAGAGCTTCATAAGGTTTTTTTTTTGAAACCCTAAGCCTCCTCCTACAGAAGAAAGAGTTCTTGTTGCATTTCTTGTACGCCTTTGGGTTCTGTAACCAAGCAAAATCTCTTGCACCAACATTAAAGATCTTATTGGTGTTTCTACATTGAAAATCTTATTGGTGTTTCTATGTGAAGCTGCTGCAAATCAACTACAACAATCAGAGGGTTGCTATGGAGTTAGTCACGTATTGGGATTCGTGCAAAGGAGCAAGCCGCGTACTGGGATTCGCGCATCAAATTGGTTAGTCACGTACTTGGGAGCCATGCATCAGAAATGGGAAGTGTCATTACAGAACAAGTCTAATTGGGTATTGGGGTAAGGGTTCAACTGTAGGTTAGTAAGGTACTTGGGATTCCTTTACTTGTAAATCCTTGTTGTGATAATAGTGGAGTTTCGGGAGTGGTGACCTGAAAATCACCCGATGGGGTTTTTGCCGTTAGGTTTTCCTCATTCGTAAACAAAACACCGTGTTATTTATTTTTCACTGTATTATTAGTTTATTGGTGATTTGTTTGTGCTACCACGTGTTTGCATGATAAATTGATTAATTAATAACTTGACGAATTAATTAATTAATTTCTATCAGAAGGGGTCATTCAGTTTGTGGCCTATCAAGTGGTATTAGAGCAGGCACACTCTGATTAGGGTTTAATCTTTGCTGTGTGATCCATTGACCCTTGTTGTCATGGAAACTCTTGATTGTTTTGATTTGCATGATCTTATGTTGAATGATGATGATGATATTCAAGATGCCTATTGCAAGCTTTATAATTTTTGTATGAAATCTCTTAAATATTCTACAAAATTAAAAGCTAAATTTAAGAAGGTCAAGCTTGAAAAAGATGATTTGATTGCAAAATTGGATGAAGCCAATAATTTGAATGAGAATTTTAAAAATCAAATTTCATCTCAGGTGGACAAAATTAAAAGTTTGGAAGAGCAACTAGTTGAATCTAAAACTGAAGTTGAAAAATTAACTAGTGCCAAACTTGTTGTTGAGCCTAACTCAAAAGAAAAGGATTTTTGTGTTCCTCCATTTAAAAGGAATAATGAAGAGTTGAAGGCTAATATTGTTAGGATAGACAAATGTAAAAATTCTGATGTTAACGCTGAAGTTTCTAAACCTATGTCTAAAACTCCTCCTAAGAAGAATAAAAATTCTGAATTTGTCCCCACTTGTCATCATTGTCATATTTTTGGTCATATTAGGCCAAATTGTCCTAAGTTAAGGTCTTTGTCAACCTCCAAGGTTAGAGCTCCTTCTAGGAAGCATAGTAGTTCGAAAACTACTCATGTTTGTCACCATCGTGGTGCTTCCGGTTATACTCATCCTAATTGTTTCAAGTTGTTTCCTCATAAGCGAGTGTCAAATAGGTCTCATCCTTTGTCTAAAGGCTTTGTACCTATTCTTGGTGAGTTATTAAAAGCTTTGAACTCTTTAACTCAATTTCAGGGGAATTCTAATTCCTCTATGTCCTATAGTAGTCATACTAGGACACGTGCTTTTTCATCTTCACAGCCAAAGACTCGTGCTGTGTGAGTGATAAAGGATCCTAAGACTTAATTGTCTTTTCTGTTTGTCCTCTACTTTAATTCTTTCTATCTAAAGTAGGACTCTCTTAGCTTGATTTCTTATCATGCTTTCATGCATCTATACCCTTCTATCATGCCTTCATGAATATGCATATTTCTTTCATGCTTTTATGTTGTTTGTTTAACATATTTTTGTTTGTTTGTTTTCAGTTTTGTTTATTTTGTTTTTGATATAAAAATAAAAAATAAAAAATTGAAATATTAGAAAAATACAAAAATAGTGTGTGTTTTGTGTACATTGGTACTTGTGTACCTTGGATCTTGTGTACCTTGGATGGCCATTGAAACAAAGTCTTCTAAACTTTGTATCATTTGTAGCTTAGATGAGTATCTTTATGCATAACTAAGCAAGTGAGCTTTGTGGCTCGTGTTTGTGATGAGTACGATTAAGTTGACTCTTATACTTAACACTCATATCACTCTTTTTGATGGGAAGGACTAGAAAATCCTAAACGAAAGGCATAAATAACCATCGCACCACTGTTGCCCGCCAATCATAATATGACACCTGTATGCTTCGGCATAGCAAAATTGGAATGTCAAATATCATTAGGTATTTCTTTTCTTTCTCTAATATGCTCATGCATGATATGCTTAAAAGAAAAATATGCAAAGAAAAATCAAAAGCAAAAAGATCAAAAATGCTTTAAATATGATTGCAAGCATGTATTCTAAGAGATGTAAGAGTTATAGGATGTACCTCGAAGGTGATAGTCCCTATCAAGCAGTTATGATTGTGTGTGAGGTAAAGTGATTTTCTCATATCTCAAATCGTCATAACATGTATACACTTGTGCAATCTTGCGATATTTTTCACACACAACACGCAATATTCTTTGCTATTCTTGATACATGTGCAGATACAATGTGATTTGGCCATCACAAA